>NC_142941.1:22847636-23047636 GCF_046866305.1 Octopus bimaculoides | reverse complement strand
TATTTCCTAGCCAACAATGTGTTTGTAGCACTAGACATGCTGCATGGAAAAGTAGATTTTTTAAAATCTGTTTCTATATTTTGTCTGGTTCCAGAAAACTCATTGATATTTACTGCATGATGTGTAATAAATCTGGAATATCTTCTCTTAACATTTTCAATACCATGGAAAAAATACCTCAAATTCATCAAAGGAACTAATTGTTGTCATTAGAAACTGTATGTCATTTTTAAAAAAACTGAGTGGGAGTGGGGGTGGCATACACATATGTAATAAAACAGCATGCCAAGAGTTGCCTGAAACAATTATGAAACGTTTTTTAATCAGTCAGTATAAGAAATTTCCATAGCAACTAAATATGATACATTTTCTGTTAACTTTGGTGGTGAGCATTCAGTTGTTTGATTAGCTGAAGTAGAACTATTGAATTAACCTGTAATTAACTAATTGTGACTAATGTAATTTTAAGTCCAAATCAGTGTGCCTTTATATGTCAAAAAAGCCTTTGAATTACAGATCCAATAATCCTGATGGGCTTTCACACCTTTTCCATCTATTCACTTTCACTCACACAGCTTGGGTTGACCCAGATCTATTGTCTAAACATGCAACTCATTGGAATTGAATCTGGGACCTCATGACTCTGAAACAAACTTCTCTTCCTAGGTGTCCATGATTAACTGAATAATCTTTTCTCTCATGTATGTTGTTGCAATCTGTGAACTTTTTCTGCTTCATACCTTCTCAAAAAAGCTCTCTTCACAATATGAGTGGTGTCTTTAATTACATCTATAATAATGGTGAAATATTTTGAAGAGACCTTGTTTCCAAAATATGTTGCTTCATTGGATTAACTCTTTAGAATTCAGATTACTCTGCTATCAAATGTAATGCTTATTTATTCACATTGTTTTGACTTAATCATGCATTATCTCATGCCTTTGGAATTTTAATGATGTGATTGTTTATTTTTAGAATGATGGTGCAGGATAGGGGTGAAAGGCTGGATCTGGCCAGTTTGAACATATTTGGACTGGATATGGCTGGTTTAAATGCTAAAGGGTTAAACTGATTCTGTTATCCAAGAGATATGTAGATTCTCTGGTATTCTTCTAACTGTTGTACATGATCTTGCAGGAGAGAGAAGGTTGTAGTTGAGAGAGAAATAAAGGATAACATATTTTACAGTAATATAAGCTTTTTCATGAAATCTGCAGTTAGATCTTTGAGAATAAGATCTCATCTTCTTTGCAGCTCTGTTGGATGTAAGATGTTTCCATTGTTTGGATCTTTGAGTTTATCTGATGATTCATTAAATGTTAAATCGTGTTCCCTTTCTGTCACTAAGTCTTACCTGTTTCCAAGCGAGGTGATATCTCTTCATGACCAGACATGTTTTCATAGAATATTGAAAATGAACAGTATTTATTTACAACAAACATGCAATATCAAGAAGACAAGGGGATACAAGCATACATATTCACAAACAACATATACATACTGTAACCACATCAATAGGAGATATAGTAATAACTCAAACCAACAGAACTATAATAATTGTGCTTTTTTAGACCCTGTTCACAGGATCTGAGATACTCCAGAGTACCAAACAAACAGAAGTCAAAAGTAATAAAAATTATAAATTTGCCAAAGAAAACGTTAACAGTAAGTGCAGGCATGGCTGTGTGATAAGAAGCTTCCTTCCCAATTATATGGTTCCAGGTTCAGTTCAACTGTATGGCACCTTGGGCAAGTGTCTTCTATTATAGCCTTGGGCCGACCAAAGCCTTGTGAATGGATTTGGTAGATGGAAACTGAAAGAAGCTTGTCATGTATATATGTGTGTCTTTGTGTCTGTGGTTATCACTCAGTACTGCTTGACAATTGGTGTTGGTGTGTTTACATCCCTGTAACTTAGTGGTGCAGCATGAGAGACTAAGTACCATGCCTAACAAAATATAAGTCCTAGTGTTGAGTCATTTGGCTAAAAGTTCTTCAAAGCAGTACCCCCAACATGGCCAGTTTAATGACTGAAACAAGCAAAGGATAAAAAATTTTAAAAAGTGCAGCAAATTACCGTACTCTCTAAAGGAGTCAAATTTACACCAAACTCTCAAAGATACAACTATGATAAAATGAAAGATAATATTTCAGAATTCTGCAGAAAATAATGATTCACAGAAGAGCCTATATGATAAGAATAATGAAGACAAACCAAAGGTAAGAAACAACTGCAACCATACTTCACCAAAAGATAGAAACAAAACATTGATGATTTTAGTAAATACATTTTAGATTACCCATGTGAATACACATGCAAACAAATACCTAAATCAAACTTTAGCAAGAGTAACATAAACAAATTAAAAAAGGGATGAAGAACAATTAAAGAGGCCAATATAGAAAAAATAGTAGTCTTGATTGAATCAGAATTCTACAAAAATCTTTTAGCAATATTAGAAGACAAACTCTATGAAAAGGCCCCAAACCACAATCAACAAGTGATCATAACAAACTTTAGAATATTAAAAAACTTATACTGAAAGGGACTCACTGACAATATGGCTATATTACAGATATTAAATGTAAATCTAGCCTCTCCTACAGCATATCAAATTTTCACAAAAGTGAAGAAATAAGGAACCAAACATACATCAATGTCCCCTAGCCAAATGACTTGAAATTAAGACCAATAATAAATGGTCCAGTGTGTGAAATTCATTGTTTGAATAACTTAGACATCCTCCTCAGGCCATTCCTTAAACACATTTGAGGAGACTTGACTAGCCTGGATTTTTTCTTGGGATACCTGAAAGAGGGTTTATGTCAACAAACCAGAGACCCTCGTGCAACTGAAGGAGAACATCAATAGAGAAATCAGAGAAGTGGGGTCTGAAACTCTTGAGCAAGGGCATGCGAAACCGAAAATGGCTGTCATTTTTTATATGTGATGTAGTGGTGGTTGTAAAATTTGACTTGTGCATATTAATTTCCATCATGTCCTTTATATTGTATCAAAATATCATGCATTTATATGTAAAGTCAAGGAAGTTATTGAAAATTGAAACCCATCAGTTACTTTTGGGACACCCTGTGTATGTATATATATATATATATATATATATATATATATATATATATAAAACAAATAATAAATGAGTATATGCATATATACGTACAGGTATGTGCATACCTACGTCTACCTGTATATATATAGGTGCATATCTAGGTTCAGTACATTGCAAACAAAACGTAGACAAGAAAATAATCGTTTTTTTAAGAAATTTGGAAACAACATGCTGTACTGCTTCGCATTCACGTCAGAAGCTCCAATATGAACATTTCAGGGTTTTTGGGGGTCAATCTGAGGATAGGTACCAAGAGTGACAAAAATCAAACATCCAGCCAACTTCATGTGATGGTGATGTTATGCCTCTATTTATCTTCTCACATTGCCGCAGACTCAACATGGAGGTCTACATCAAGTGCCAGGAGGAGATAGTGCTGCCCTGGGTCAAGAGGGTAGCTGCTGAAAGACAATATGTCTAGTAACAGGACTCTGCACAAAGCCACACAAACAGGAGAACCCAGTCATGGCTGTCAGACAATTTTTGTGACCATATCACTCCTAACATCTGGTCACCTAACTCCCCAGACTGCAACCCCCCTTGATTATTATGTGTGGGGCACAGTTGAGCAAGAGACCAACAAAACTCTTTGTAACGCCAAAGATGAACTGAAGGTAAGGATTATGGCTGTATTCACCAATTTAAACAAGGAGACCATCCAGAAGAGTTGCAGGAGATTCCAAATTTGTCTGGAGGTCGTGGTTGAAGCCAATGGCAATTTTATTGAATAAATTTACTCTTTAGTATTTCAAGATATTTTAATATAATTTTGGTAAATATATCTGTTAAAATGAGATGTCAATGTTATTTTCATTTTTGCGTTATTTAGATGACAGTTTGTTCACCGCACCCTATACATATACACTCTTCTTAAACCCGAAAAAGTTTTACAAACTCTATCACAAAGTTTCATGTTACCGTTCATCAGACAGCTGTGGTCATAGAGTATGACCACAACTGTCCAACAGATGGTAATGTGAAACTCTGAGTAACAATTTGTGAAGATTGTTTTGGCTTTAATAAAAGCATATTACTCTGCCTTTGATATTTGAGTACTATTTTTTACCACTTTGATTAGCATTTATGTGCTTACTTGAGGGTGTGGGCGTGTGTGTATATATATATATATAGAGAGAGAGTTAACAGTTGTAATATATACATACATATATAGAGTTAGTGGTTGTAGTAATATAATATATATATACATATATATATATATAAGTACATGTGTATATACATGTACATCTTTCTAACATTCCTATCATTTGCTCTTCATATCACACTTCTCTTATCATTCACCTTCTGTTGTGCATGCTGCTGTTATCCTGGCCCTCATCTCTCGTTTCTATTGTTATTACTTACTGCTCTTCTCACATTCGTTGTACTTTGCTACCAACATCATTAATAAGTGGATCTTTTTGGTGCACTGTCCATTACTTCCAGTGTAACTACGGATGTCACGAGACCTATCTAGCTCGCTCTCCAGCACTCCACTTCCCCCTCTTTCATTCTTATAACTCTACCTTTCTCACCATTTTGAGGTATGTAGTTAAGAGATCTCATTAGATATGCATGTACTCAGTGCATGCTCACCATTTATCCACCCCTTGCTGTCGGTCACTTTCTCACCCTTGTTCTCTTTAGTGCTAGTTCCACAATAAAATGCTCTTAGTTTACAAATGCTTACTCTGTGAAGTGTTTGTGGGGACTCTTTAGTTTTATTGAACATATAACCTCTCTAGTGCTGCTGCTAAGAAAAATGCACTTTGTACATTCTGTAAAGTGGTTGGCATCAGACAGGGTATCCGACTATAGAAACCAGGGCAAAAATGAAACTTACAAACAAGAAATGGCCTCTCAACACATTTAAAAGCGTAGAAATTACCTGTTCAACTCAATCCATGGAAAGTGAATTTAAAATGTCAATGATGATGTATATATGTACATATGTGTAGGTATGTGAATGAGTGCATATATGTATGTAAAAGAGTACTACACATACAGACACACACATAAACATAAATTAGATTGGAGCCTGGTGTTGCCATCCGGTTTCACCAGTCCTCAGTCAAATCGTCCAACCCATGCTAGCATGGAAGGCGGACGTTAAACGATGATGATGATGATGATGACATGCATATATGTAATATGTGTGTGTTTGTTCCTTCTTCTAATGCTAGTATGGGTTTTGGCCAGGAATACATTTAAGGCAGGATTATTTTATAACCAGATACTCATCCTGTTTGTCAAGCCTTGCCTGTTTTTCAAGTGAGGGCCTTCTTTTATTCCACAGATCTTTGAACATTCAGTTTGATGGTTATAATGTCAAAAGGTAAACGTCGTTCACTGTGTTCCTCAAACAAAACTGAGGAACGTGAACATGCACACACACACAACAAATATGAATAAGAGTATATTAAATAACTCAGAAGTTTAAATTTTTGATTTACTGAAATTATCCCTACTTTCAGAGAAGGGAAAACAATCATTTGGTGACAACTTAGACCAACTCCAAATGACAAAGGGAGATAATCTCAATCCCAAGAAACCAGAATTTTCTAATATTGATATCATCATCATTTAACATCCGTGTTCCATGCTAGCATGGGTGGGACGATTCCATTAAGAAATAAATCTGAAATCAAGAAGACAGTTGTGGAAATGTTTCTACCTCAATAGGGATCATCAATATGGCAAATGCTCTTTTTTATCTCTACTTATTTCCAGCAGAATGAGGCTCTTAGACATATACAAAAAAGAGAAGAGAGCTATGACCTGGCTAATTTGCAAAAATGAAATAAAAATGAACTAAGAGAACTCTGAACATGGATATAATTAAAAGAAATCAAGACATTATCTTGCATGTTACTTGCCTTTGTTCTTCAAATTCATGCCACTGGCCAAGAGTTACATTTTTTTTGCATCATTTTTGCTTAATTTATGCAAATTACCTAAACCATAAATGTGTTTTTATTCTTTTTTGCATATGTCTAAGTGTTACATTTTGTTGGACATAACGTAGGACAATGTATATATGTGTAGTATGCTCTGCTGAATGGATAATATCAGAGTGTAGGTAATTTGAAAGAAAAACTGCCTATACAAGGCATCAGATGTAGCATGCAAGAAAGAAGACTGTGTTGCTATGGTCATATAATGCATATAGATGAGGATAGCTGCATCAAGAAGTGCCGATCTCTAATTGTGGTGGGAACATGTGGAAGGGGTAGACCCAGGAAGATGTGGGACAAAGTGGTAAGAAAGAATCTTCAGACGTTAGGATTCACAGAGTGGGTGGCAAAGGACTGAAAGTTCTGGTGGTTTGCTGTACTTGAGAAGACGTCAAGCTAAATAAAATTGTGGTTGTCCTTGCATATAGGCATGTTCTCCACATACCTCTTTAGTTGAGTGATCCTAATCTTGCAGGCTTGTGAGTGCTGGTGTCATGTTAAAAATAACTATGCTGGTGCTGTGTAAAAGCACTTAGTATGCTTTGTAAAGTGGTTGGCTTTAGGAAAGGTGTCCAGTCATAAAAACCATGCCAAAACAGACTTGGAGCCTGGGCAGCTCTCCAGCTTCTATCAAACTGTCCAACCCATGCCAGCATGGAAAACATGTTAAATGATGATGAGGAGGAGGTCATGTCAAAGGTTTTATAACCAAAGGTCTGCTACTGGCATTTCTTTGGTTTGGTTGTAAGATCTACCAGTATAACCTGCAACTAAACTATTGGCAACTTATTTTGCAACCCCATACTTTAGGAGCTTTAGCAAGAAGTGTGAATTTGGATCACTCTGCAGGATGCAAGATAAAACGTGTCAAAGTGTAGGTGAACTCTATTGAATGAAGTGGTATTCTATAGTGTGTGTGTGGGGGGCGGTGAACATGCATGAGTATGTGTATGTATTTTTGTACGAATGTATGCATGCATGTATGTATGTATGTATGTATGTATGTACATGTGAATGCAAATGCAAGTGTAGTTTTCTCTCTCCATGCACCTGAAAGAGTATATGTGTTGCATGAATCTTCTTTTGAAATAATTGGCTTTTAGGTCAATATAATTTTTAATTCGATTTATGAAACTTAATACGTGAACAACAAAAATATTTTGTATACATGTATATGCATTATATATATATGTGTGTGTGTGTGTGTGTATGTATAGTGTACACATAGTTTATAAATGTTACAGTGGTAGATTTAGCCATGAGGATAACCGTTTTTAATAATGTCAATTTCTGTAGTCTGGGTGTTGTCTGACACAAATAAAATAAATTTATAACCAAAATTTAAAGGATTTTTTTTCTATGAAAGAAACAAAGGGCTGAAGAACTGAAAATATTAAAAAAATATGTAAGCAACTACCATAATCATTTACATGAGCCAATTTATAGAAATAAAGAGTTGTTAAACTAAGAATGACTTTAGCTAAGAGTTAGGTTTTATTAATTAGACAATGGGTGGTAGCTGGGTACATCTGTATGTTTGGGAAAATCTGAGCTGTAGTCGGAGAAATTTCAATGGTAGTAGGGAAAACAGGTATCACAGGGTATATTTGGTGAGAGGCTTCATTTGATGGAGCTGCCGATGTAGTTTGGTACATAGTTACTGTTTTAGTTTCATCATTGGGATCCATTGTAGCATGGGTTATGACCATATTGGTGCCATCACTTTCAATCATACCAGATGGATCTGCTGAAATCACAACTGCTAACTGTTGACAGTTTCCCTCAGGTGTGATAATATCTTCCTTCAGATCAACAAATTGCTTGGGAGGAACACAGCTCAGTTTACGTTCTCCTTGATTATTTTTCTTATGTTTTAGTAAGTGGTCTTTCCGTGAGAAAGCAAAACCACACCTGTCACAGACAAAAGGTTTCTCCCCTGTATGGATGCGATGATGAACTCTGAGATAAGACTTGCGTGAAAAACTCTTTTGACATATATCACAGCTGTAGAGTTTCTCATTAAAATGGGTTGACTTATGACGTTCCAGATTATCTCGTCGAGAAAAGTTCTTTGAACATATATCACACTGATAAGGCACAACTGTTTTCACATTAGTGTTTGCAACAGTATTGGTAGACTGATACACTTCTGTCTGTTGAGTTGACTCACTAGAAATTTGGTCTTGATCTAAAGACACACATTGGTTGGGGTGAATAATACTGCATGGATGAAAGGTAGCTTTATCATCCACACTGGTAACAGTAGTTAATAACTGTCCTTCTGAATTAGTGATAATGCTATTCTTATTATTGTTGCTTGTAATGTCGGTGCTTTTAAATACTTGTTGGATTTCAGCTATTTCAAGTTCACTTGTTGATTGTACACTAACAATTTGCACCTGTCTCACAGACGATGGCAGTTGTTGCTGAACTGTAGGTTCCACAATACTGGTATCTGTATTGTTTTGGTTTTGATTAACATCACTGATTTCTAAAGTTCTAAGAGTAACTGCTGCAGGAGTAGAAATTAGTTTTGACTCACCATGTTGCTTGCTACAATGTCGAAAAAGATGGTCTCCACGGTAGAAGGCACACCCACAGACATGGCATTTATATGGACGAGTATTGGTGTGGATACGTTGGTGAACAGTTAAGTAAGACCTATGAGCATAGGATTTGTGACAGATTTGGCAGTTGAACATTTTAATTCCTTGATGTCCTCTGATGTGGATCACTAAATGATCATTGCGCGAGAAAGCACGACCACACAAATTACACCCAAAAGGTTTTTCTCCTGTATGAAGACGACGATGCAACTTCAGATAGGATTTCTGACTAAAATCTCTGCCACATGTTTCACATTTGAAGACTTCACGGCGCAGATGACGAATGCGATGTCTCTCCATGTTGTCTCGGCGAGAGAACATCTTTCCACAAAGGTCACAGGTAGGCTTCTTCATTTTGTGTTATGAGGTGCCCAGATATATAAAGTAATTCTTATGGACCTAGAGAAATAAAATAGACAAGAATTATGCAACACAACTTTGAAAGCTTTTACCATTAAAATTTAGAAGCTTAATAAAGGTACATACTCAATTCATATCTTTGAAAACACTCTTTAATCAAACTTAATACAAATGGTAAAGAGGAAAATAGTTGAATTTTTGAAAATAGATATACTGTGGATTTGGGTCGTTTTTCAGTAGATTTTACTGAAACATTCATGTGGTATATTGCAAATAAATGCAATGCATTTCTTTTCATTCAAACAATAAAATCAAATCTAATGTTTATAATGGATACACTAGTAAAATATTTGTTCAAATTTCTTACATGTATAATAAGTATTATTCAAAGTGTTTTGCAATTTAATAACAGAGAAAATATAGTTTGGCTTGAGGGAAGAGGTTATTCTTATGGCTGTTTTATGCGAAGACCAAAGAGATTAACATGATTAATGTTCCTCTGGAATAATAGCTGTAAGATAATGCCTGTAGGAAGAATTATAAGCTGAGAGAGAATTCCAGAAGGTTACCTTTCTGGGGAAGAAGGAAATTTAGAGAACTGAAATTTATAAAATAATTTCAATATATTTCCAAACTCAGAAATTTATAAAACAAATATTAGCCTAATTACATGCTTTTTCTGTGGCATATATAGGTTTAAACACATGACAGCTACTGATAATATATCAATCTATTTCTAGTAAACTACTTTTCGATTAACTTGAAAGAAAGGATGTCACAGAATTTCTTGTAAGAAAATCAAATTAAGTTATATATTTACCACACAGTGATTAACATATTAAATCAAATAATCTATAAATCAACAATATGATGGTTTGCTTGGTAGACAGACTGAAATTAAAGTGGTGTTGTAGCCATAAACATCAAATAATACTTTTCTGATCAAAAACACCCCTTTCTATCAATAATACTCTGTGGTCTCATAGAAATTAACACTCTCAGTTAATTACAAAGCATATCCTCTAAGTAAATTCTTGGGTTCAAATATTGCTGAAACCATTTTGCTTACAATAGTATCTATATCCTGTAGGCAAAAACTGCAACCATCCTATATTGATTAAAATCAGTTGTATTCGTTACTGGGATCTTCATATTTCTGTCTGGATTAAGAAAAGAATACAACAAAATACTAACCTTTAAAACAACTCACTTCTTAAACTCTCAGCTTCCTATTCCAGGAAAATCTGAAAAAAAATTCTAAATTCTGATATTGAAGAAATTTTTTATTCATGGTGTGATCATAAAAAATCTTGAAGATCAAGTACGATGGTAAGGCAAGAGAAAAACAATAAGAATCTAAGAATCTTTATAGAAACTTTGCAATAGATAAGATTTTATTTTAAAACAAGGAGATCACTTTGTGGTTGTTCCAGCTCCTGAAAATATCTCCCTCATATCATTCTCTACTGTCTTAAAAAAAAAGAAAACCAATGTTGTTTACTTGAGACTAAAAACATGACTTATTTAAATGTTTGAATATGAAATAATAGCTGCCTTGAATTAATATAGTCAAAAAAATGTTTATATCATGAAAATTTGAAGCTCTACTTGTAAAAGAGACAACTGCGACGTTTAGTTAATAAAAATTACGATTGTCTCCCTTGAATTGCTGATTCTTTCCGAGATGTATTTTCTATTCGTTAATCAAAGCTTTCTTTAACTTCTTCCATTACTGAAAATAACCAAAGCAATTTATACTCGACAGACAATACTGTATTTATATACTAACTTCGTTGACTTCTTTCTTTTTAATTATTATTTAGATGCTATTGCCTAGATCTTGATGCAGCTGACCTATGATTGCCCTATAACTTAATATCCAGTCTCTTTTCAGTCATGGTGCTAACAGGAATATATTATCCAATTTGTAGCTTTTCCATTTATTTTAATGAATGATTTGAGGGATATTCAACTACTGTTTTAAACAGGTTAGTAACTATAAATAGACTCTTTTGTTGATTTATTTTATACCTGTTTTTTTTTTTTTAAGTTAGGAATGTCAATAACAAGTTCAACTCTATCCTTGGTGCTATATATATCTCAACTCAATGTAGTAAACTATTATTAATCTAATCTCTTTATCAATATAGCATACAAGGAAGTAAAGTTCACAGTTTTATGAAACAGAAGGACTATAAATTGATAAGTGCTCATTAGCTTGCAATGTTGAGTTCAAATCCATTCATTTTTATCAAGTTGTGACCATGTAGATGTTCTCTAGTTGGGTCAGTAGTACCCTAATAATTGTTAGAGTAGTAACAGTGAATTTTTAGGCAGCTGAAGCATGTGGCTGGTTCTAAATTGGTAATAATCAGCTGAACAAACAATAGTTCATCCCTCTAACATGTCCAATATCCTAGGCAAGGGTTGGCTGAAAAGTTCATAGGCTGACCAAGGTACTCTCATGGAATGTGACCAAATGAGTTTTATTTTTCAACTTGGTCCCCCTTGTCTACACACTTCTTCCATGGGTGTTGCCATGCTTGGATCCCACTGGCGAAGAAGCTTTCATCCTGTTGAACAAAAAGCCATCAACAACAAAAAAAGATGTCATCATCACTGTGATATTGGTTCCTAGCCAAGAGTTTTTTCATGTTGGGGAACAGCTGATAGTCAGATGGGGCCAAATCAAGAGAATAGGGAGGGTGACCAACCAGTTCAATGCCAATCACACATAACAATGATTTAAACCTAGAACATCGTCCTGATGAAACATAATGCCTTTTGTCAGTTTCCCTGTTTTTTTTTTTTGTCTTGTTAGCTTTCTATAACTGCCTTGGCAAGTTGGCACTTTCCATTGATGGTATGTACCTTTTGAAGATAGTCAATAAACATAATGCCTTTTGCATCCCAAAAACTGAGGCCATCACCTTCCCTGCCAATAAAACAACTTTAGCCTTCTTTGGAATAGGTGAGGAAGGGTGTTTCCACTGCATGAACTGTCTCTTTGTCTCTGGCTCAAAATGATGAACCCAATACTCATCCTGTGTTAGGAAACGTTGAAGAAAACCAGCTGGATCTGCCTCAAACAATGTCAAATTTTCCCCGTGATGTGATCAGCCTGGTGCACTTTTGATCAGGTGTCAGAAGACATGGCACCCATTGTGCAGAATATTCTCAACTCTCTCACAGAATGTGCTAATAGCATTGACTATTAGATTTATAATCAATCATCTGTCATCCATCACCATGTGTAGTGAACACAATCAATGTTTTCCTTTGTGATGGCAGTTGCAGGACCTCCAGACTTTGGATCATCTTCAAGTCTCTCCCTACCTCTCCTAAATTCAGCTGCCCACTTTTGCACTGTTGATAAAGCTGGAGCATCATCCCTTATCAGCATGAATGTCCTTGGGGGCTAAACCCTTTTCTGCACATACTTGATAACATCACAATGCCAAGTTTTGTTCATTTTCAAGAGAAGTCACTACTAGTTACTTTTGAAATCTTCTTTGAACAGTCAGATGTCAGTTTACCTGGAAAGAAACAATGCAGTTATTAATAAGATGAGTTGAAATTAATGCATGCCAGATTTCACAACTTTAGTATCACTCCTTCAAACTTAACCTACGAACTTTTCTCCCCACTTTAGTATACGATGACAATACCAAACAAAATACTCTAATTCATTTGTAAAGTCAGTAATCTGAGTTCAGATCTTGTCACCTCCACCTTTCCCCAATTTAATAAACAATGACATAAAATAAAATTCTTAGAGTACAAATTTATCAATGTTTCCTAGAAATACGACATCTACAGAACTATGTTTACATTAAGGAATAATACATTAAATTCCTGTATAGTATAGAAAGAAACACCCATTCAATAAAGAATTTATAAAATTCTATAATGCATTTTTATATTTTACGCTCACTCTTTCCGAACTTGTGGGTGAGGGTTACGCTACAGCCATACATTTGTGTTAATTATTGAAACGCGTTTTAAAACTGTTCTTACCATAACGAAAATTGTTGATCTGCGAATAGGAATGGCAGAACCATGGTAATTAGAGCAATTGTCTTACCTAATGTCACGAGAGAACACAAGAGATGTCTTTATGAGCTAATTCAAATGCAGGTAGATAATGATCTTTGTAGAATGGATCACAAGAAATTTTCAAGTTTTAGTAATATTTTCTACTTGATTAAAACATGGAAATATATCAGCTGAATTGATTTCTATAACAGGATTACTAGTATCGAATGCAGGTAAAACTCATTCTGCGACAGGTTTTTTTAAAAAAGGGGTTGGTGTACCTTACATGTAGTTTGTTTACATCGACTACCACACTAACGACACGACAAGATTCCAAAGCTATATGCCATTTTAAACCCTCTACAGAATTCAAAATTATTTTAAAATGTTTCATAGTAAACATTAAATATGCAATTTCTCTAGATGCTAGGGAATTTAAGGGGAACGAAGTACACGTATAAAAAGAGCTAATCCAGTAAAGCACAAACTTTAATATAGAATAAAATATTACTGTATGACGTGTAAGTCCGAAGTAACAACCGGAGTTATCTCAGTTGTTTAAAAGAATATATAATTTCCAAAAGTTATTGATTTATTTTTCTCTTTATAACTAACAAATCCAAAGGAGATCTATAGCCATTTGAAGTCTGGAAAAGGGATAGTTTTATTAGTATTATTATTGGGTCTGAGAATCCTTATAAAAAGAACTTTGGCGTTTGTTGATAGATGCATTATCAGTGTAACAGTTAAAGGGCAAAAGTAAATAAACCTCCAAACACAAAATACAATGGAACCACATTCTAATCTTTAGTGATAGGAAGGGAACGACCAAAGTATTAGAAAAAAACATATATATGTTACTTTCATCACAATGTATGAATATATAAAAATAAAGTTTGTGGAATTTTATTTCGAACACTGTAGTTCACAAATGTTTCTTAACGTTGAACCGATTGTGTAATGAAAAAATTTTTTTGTTCAAATAACACTCTGTGAACATGAATTAGAAATGTTTGTTGTTCTTATATTTTAATCCTTACGTCAAAAGTTTAATTTTTTTTAAAGAATTACCCACAGGTGTTTCTGCGCAGAAAGTTGACAATGTGAAGCAATAAAGATATGTACGCAAGTTTTTATAAATCCAGGAAAAATAAGTCACCAATATATAACTGATTTAATTGTTTTCTTTTTTTTCTTCTTCTTACTTTGTTTTACTTGCGATTGAATAAACATGCGATTTTGTAACATAGGCATGACGTTTATATCAACTGTTTTGTTATTGTGTACAAGTCAGATACGCCAGTTAACAAGCAACTTGAAATATCGTTTAATTATCTTAACTATTACTGACGCTATTTAAATAAAATGTGACATATTTTTCCTGTGAATTTTCCTGAGATTTTATTTCTGTCTATCGTATTTAGATCATTTGCTCTTTTCAGCATTCAGACTGGAACAGCTGAGAAAACGAATCAAGATCGAACCAATTTGTGTGCAATATACAAATAATCTGCAATATAGCTGTAGAATTACGTGATAAGCGAATACGGTGATAAGCTGTAATTAACTAAAACCGATATTAGCGAAAGACTAATTGAAAGTTATTATCTCTTTAAAGGGACGGAAATAAGATAGCACTTACCATAAACTGATTATATTTTTAATTGACAACAGTTGACACGCATAAAAATGATATGAAAAAGCAACAAAAATGCATGTTACATACGAACAAGATAATAAGTTTCTGAAGTCACATGTTATAAATGAGAACAACTTACTAAACGCAACTCTGGTCACATTCCAGACAAGATCAACATGAAACAGCCATCTTACTTTCATTTGTTTATGTTTGTTCAGGTGTTCTCAGTTTCTTGACTTTTTTGGTTTTTCATTTTTGGTTCTAGCATTCAGTAGTTACCTCCCTTCTATGCTCAACAGAAGAATGCGCTTTTTCATTGCTAGAAGTAATTCTTTGGCAGACTCTTCAAGGCCAGTGACAGTTATGACACCAACGTTCCGCTTAGCCTGTTGCACACTGGCGGCCTCGCAAAAGAAGAAAATGCACAAGGAGAATATTCATGATGACTGACATTCTGAAAAGGACTAGTTTAAGAGGGAGAGTCAATGACAAATGAATGAATGGAGGTGACACAAAAATACTCAACACCAACATGCAGAAGTCATTATAATAATGATAGAAACGGTGGCTAGAAGAGAGAACACATCTGCTGGAGTCTTTCTCAATGACTTTATATCAGTGGCCTTTATTGAGATGGGCTGTAGGATACCTGTGTGAGAAGCTGCAGCATCATCCCTGATGTGGAAGCTATATTCCATTGTGGTCTCATCTGAGGCTCTTAGAGCGTCAGTAATTGTTTAGAACTAAAGTATTTTCTGCCTCTGAAGAGATATGACTGTTTATGAGATACAGTCTTTGCCGATATTCTCAGGAAACTGTATTCCATTATGAATCTCACCTTAGAGGGTCAGTAATTGCTTGGAACTAAAGTATTTTCTTGCTATGAAGAGAAGCGATTGCTTATGAGATGCAGTCTTTGTAGATATTCTGTGTAGTGAGGCCTAGCATTTGAAGTGATCTTGAGGGTTCTACTCATATGATGTTGCACAATGTTAAAGTTTGAGAGAAGTGAATGAAAAGTGACAACGTTTTTTTAATATGTGAGGTAATTGTGTTTTATTTACTGTTATTGAAAGAGACAAGATTGTGAAGTTAGCGTTGGAAAAGTTTTTGAAGCCTCTCCACATGGATACAGGGCAGATTTGGCATGATATTTTTAGACACTTAACTGCCAAAGATTAGAGTAGACCAGTGATTTCCAACATGGGGCTTATCTCCAGAGAATTTTTGTCTTTTTTGTTTAGTGGGACATGGAATTTAAAAAATCTGTTTTTTCACAGCAAACATACTACACCTATACTCAGCCAGCCAAACCAATTCCCCCAGCTAAGTATACTGTGTGAGGATTGTTTGCTACATTATAGTTAGAATCTCACAGAAAAATCAAGGAGGATTTGGTGCAGCTGTTTGGACATTGACAATTTGACATGCCTAATTGGACATTTAACTTGCTTTGGTGACAGTACATTTTGGTATTCGCTAAGAAATATACACATGCAGACAGAAAGAGTCAGAGAGAGAGAGAGATTACAATTTATTAATTGAACATAATTGATATAAATGCTTTCTTTCTCATACACATAAATGACTATACACACATTAACAGAAAGAGAAGAAAAGACAGGGAGGGAGAGAGAAAGAGAAAGAGAGGGAGTGGGAGAGAGAATGACTGAAATATTAAAACATCTAACTTCAAATAAGTCAGTAATGGATCAGTGATGCCAAATAGGTGTCACCAAAACAGCTGGACCAAAATGTCTCCTACCTGTATTGGAGGATATTACCAAGTGTATGCTGAGTGGTGCTGAATGCAAATCTGGCAGCCAATGTAAAATCATTCTCTGCTTCCAGAACTATCATGTTTGAGAAGTGGAAGAAATGAAGATTCTGCAGTATCCCTTGTGGTTTGAATGATAGTCTTGTAAGAGTGGGTGACTTTCTCCAAGTAGTGTAGACTGAGAATAATTAGACTTAATACAATTGTTTCAATTTCTAATCAAAATATTCAATGAATATACTGTATAATATAAATATATCATCAATAAGTAATTTGCAATTATTAAAGGCAATGATCATGCAGAATTGTTACTGTGTTGGACAAAATGTTCAGTGGCATTTCTTCTAGCTCTCTACATTCTGAGTTCAAATGCCTCTGAGAGAGACTTTACCTTTCATCCTTTCAAGGTTGATAAAATAGGTACCAGTTGAGCACTGAGTTCGATATAATTGAAATTGCTGGCCTTGTGCCATAATTTGAAACCATTATTATAATTAGTTTGGTTCTGGACTGTCTCCATGTGGAACTAAAAACAGGTAATCATGCACCCCCTACATGATCAGGGTGTCACCCCAGGACATGATCAGGGTGTCACCAACTAAAACAACTCCTCTCTTTGAGTATGTCCCTTTGAGAAGGATGTGATGGGTAACCAGCAGAATTAAAAATAAAATCTGTCAAAGGAGAGTCACAGGCTGACTCTCTTCCATCAACCAGCAACTCACCAATCGCAGAAGAACTCTGTATATTGTTATGATGAAATGTTCTCAATGGTTTATGCCAGCAGAAGCGGGAAATTCCAGATAGACTGGCTATGATGGTGCAATTCAACCATAACTTAGAATCTGTGGTAGTCCATTGTAGTTTCATCTCCAGATCCTGTCTGTCTCATGCTTCATGTACCACAGAAGACGGTCTTGAAATCACAGAGCATGGGTCACCTCCTGGCAAGTTATGGCCCACTTTAATCAAACCCATACGATTGGCTCTCTTACTTTCTACAAATCTGGATTTCCTGTTTCTACTGTTCAACTTACTTTCCTGCTTCTTCTTTCCATGCTTAACCCTTTTGTTACTGTATTTCTTTAGAGATGCTCTGTGTTTCTTTCAGTTACTTTAAATATAATAAAGAATTTAGTAAAATAACTTGGTTATCATTCAGCTAGTGTTAGGAACATAAATTGTGACTAAGGTTTGGTGGAAGATTTTATTTTAAAACTTATGAAAACAAGACATTTGCACTCAGAGCCAGAGCCAGTTTCAGCTGGGTTGGTAATGAAAGGGTTAATCCGAAATGTGTAAAGTCCAATGGTAGTGGGATAAGGATAATAGAAGCAGGCTTAGGTGAAATTGGAGCTCCTAGTCCAGACCTACACATTGGCAGAGGTTGTATGATGGTTGCCTTCCCAAGACCCAGTGACTACTTGAGACTCCAGTCCTGCACTTGTGTCTGTTCAAGCCGTTTGAGGACTACCACTGCCCACCCCAAGTAGGGAAGACCTGATAAAAGGAAGACTAAACAATGGAGGTCACTTTTACTATCTGACAAAGTAGCCACATCTGGTGGGCCCCTTCATGTGGTCATAACACTAAATCTGGAACCAGCTGAAACCCTAAGGCCAAAGCAATACTGACCTTAGGAACCGGGAATGTGAGAACCCTTTTGGACACTGACTGTTCAGATAAACCTGAAAGATTAACTACCCTTGTCTCTAAAGAAGATGCTAGGCTCAGTATTAACATTGCTGCACTGAATGAAACATGATTTTCAGCTGAAGGAGAGCTTGAAGAGGTAGGTACTGGATATACTTTTTTTTTGGAAAGAAAAGGATCAAGGAAAGAGAAGGACCTGTGTTTTTTGGGTTTGCTGTCAAATCTTGAATCATGCATGATCATCAATTAACTCCAATTGCCATCAATGACCAGCTTATGACTCTTCATGTAACACTTGCAAAAGACAGTTTCATTCTCACCATTTCCACCCATGCCCTGACTCTTGACACCAATGATCAGATCAAGAATGAGTTTTGCCAACAATTTTCCAACATTGTCCTTAAGGTGACGCTTCAGATACAAATAACTACAGCTGTTAGATCAGGTTATGAAAGTTACAGAGAGGGTCATAGCCCAACTAATTAGGGAGCGAATCAATTTAGATGAGATGCAGTTTTGGTTCGTGCCAGGTAAAAGCACTACTGATGCCATATTTCTAGTAAGACAGCTGCAGGAGAAATACCTAGCCAAGGATAAACCTCTGTACCTGGCTTTCGTTGACATGGAGAAAGCCTTTGACAGGGTACCCCAATCCCTTATCTGGTGGTCAATGAGGAAACTAGGGATAGAAGAATGGTTAGTGAGAGCTGTGCGAGCCATGTACAGAGATGCTGCCAGTAAGGTGAGGATTGGAAATGAGTACAGCGATGAATTCCGGATAGAGGTAGGGGTCCACCAAGGTTCTGTCCTCAGCCCCCTCCTATTTATCATAGTCCTCCAGATCACAGAGGAGTTCAAGACAGGTTGCCCCTGGGAGTTCCTCTATGCTGATGACCTTGCACTAATTGCGGAGTCACTATCAGATCTAGAGGAGAAGTTTCAGGTATGGAAGCAAGGACTAGAATCGAAGGGCCTTAGAGTCAACCTAGCTAAAACCAAAATCCTAATAGGTAGGAAGGTAGATAAAACACAAACCCCTTCAGGTAGATGGCCCTGCTCAGTATGTAGAAAAGGAGTAGGTAGTAACTCTATAAGATGTACCCGGTGCAAGCTATGGACACATAAGAGCTGCAGCAATATCAAAGGCAGGTTAACTAGGAAGTTAGTTTTTGTATGTGGCAGATGTTCAGGTGCAATAAAGACTGTAAACAAACAGGAAACAACTCCTATCTCATTCCAGGGTGAAAAACTAGAGGTAGTCGATAGCTTCCGCTATCTGGGTGACCAAGTTAGTAGTGGGGGTGGGTGCGCTGAAAGTGTAGCTGCTAGAATAAGAATAGCCTGGGCAAAGTTTAGAGAACTCTTACCTCTGCTGGCGACAAAGGGACTCTCACTCAGAGTAAAAGGCAGATTGTATGACGCATGTGTACGAACAGCCATGCTACATGGCAGTGAAACATGGGCTGTAACTGCTGAGGACATGCGTAAGCTCGCAAGGAATGAAGCCAGTATGCTCCGTTGGATGTGTAATGTCAGTGTGCATACCCGTCAGAGTGTAAGTATCTTGAGAGAAAAGCTGAACATTAGAAGCATCAGTTGTGGTGTGCAAGAGAGACGATTGCGCTGGTATGGACATGTGGTGAGAATGGATGAGGATAGCTGCGTGAAAAAGTGCCACACCCTAACAGTTGAGGGAACCCGTGGAAGAGGTAGGCCCAGGAAGACCTGGGCTGAGGTGGTGAGGCAAGACCTTCGAACATTGGGCCTCACCGAGGCGATGACTACTGACCGAGACCTTTGGAAATGTGCTGTGCGTGAGAAGACCCGGCAAGCCAAGTGAGATTGTTGCCAGTACCCCTGGACTGGCTCTTGTGCGGGTGGCACATAAGATGCACCATTTTGAGCGTGGCCGTTGCCAGTACCGCCTGACTGGCCTTCGTAGGATTTTTGAGCGAGATCGTTGCCAGTGCCCCTGGACTGGCTCTTGTGCGGGTGGCACATAAAAGAAAGCATTTCGAGCGTGGCTGTTGCCAGTACCGCCTGACTGGCCTTCGTGCAGGTGACACGTAAAAGCACCCACTACACTCTCTGAGTGGTTGGCGTTAGGAAGGGCATCCAGCTGTAGAAACTCTGCCAAATTAGATTGGAGCCTGGTGTTGCCATCCGGTTTCACCAGTCCTCAGTCAAATCGTCCAACCCATGCTAGCATGGAAAGCGGACGTTAAACGATGATGATGATGATATCAAAATAAGCAACACGGATTTTAAAGATGACTGCAGTACGCACGTTTCATGCTACTCCATTTATTTAAGTAATGCGAGCATTACATTAAATGCAATATGTAGAGCAATCTTCAGCTGCTAGCCTTGGCTATGTCAAGATGGATTTTTACGTATTCTTCTTCCCACTTGGATTTTAAATGTTGCCACAATTATAATATGTTTATTCTACTGTAATTTTCTACACTTTGTGCAGCTGAAGATTGCTCTACATATTGCATTTAATGTAATGCTCGCATTACTTAAATAAATGGAGTAGCATGAAACGTGCGTACTGCAATCATCTTTAAAATCCATGTTGCTTATTTTGATTTTTTGATCACCTTGCTTTTGGAATGGTTTTTGGATAATATCATACTATATTCTGGTGCCCAAACATAAGTACCATATTCAATTTTGAATCTAAATCTAAATCTATATATATATATATATATATATATATATATATTTGTGAATGAATATTGAGTGGCATAACAACTTTAATGAATAACTGGGCAAAAATATCCCAACTGAATTCCCTACTTAAGTAATGTAATTAATTAAAATTTCTTTGTTTATTGCCAGTTATTTAAAAAAACCAACTTCACTATTAAGTTTCTTTCAATAACCTAAAATCCATACATTTACAACACATAATGACTAATAAGTATCACCATTAAAACAACTCATACACATGGTTGAAATATGAACAAATACGATAGCAATAAAGGTAGAGTGTGTGATTAGGAAGGGATTGCTAGTTTGTAAAGAGATTCCAGCTTTTTTTTTTAGTTAGTTTAGAACCATAGCCATAAAAGGCAAGATCAGCTATGGGAAATTAACTGTATTACCATAAAAGACATGAACAGTCATTCAGTGTCAGTTAGTATATAAGCAATAAAGGGGTACACTTGAAAGAAAGTTGTGTGAAATTCCCACCAAATAGTTTTGCCAAAGGTTCTGGAAGGTTTACTGAAAGTTATAAAAAACTGAGATATTGAACTCCAAGACAGAATCACCTTAGGTGCTGCATTGGACTCTATCACTCAGATCCATGATAGGTGTTTCCATTTTATCTGCTTGTTTTGCCTATAACAACTATCTTTTATCTGTTTCAGTCACCAGACTGCAGCCATACTGGGGTACTGCCCTGAAGAGCCCTAGACAAACAAATCAACCCCAGTACTTATTTTTTAAAAGCCTGGTACTGATTCTATCAGTTGCTGAACCATTTAGTTACAAGGACTTAAACACACCAAGTCTGGTTGTCAAGTGATGGTGAGGGACAAACACATACACACACGCACACCATATGCTTCTTTTAGTTTTTGTCTATCAAATCCACTCACAAGGCTTTGGTTGGCTTGAGGCAATAGTAGAAAACACTTACCCAAGATGCTACACAATGGGACTGAACCTGGAATCGTATGGTTGGGAAGCAAACTTCTTACCACACAGCCACACATGCACCTATGAACATTTATCCATATGATTAACTAAAATATTATTTTTCTCTTATGCAGTGTAAACTTTTAAATATCACATCCATGATAGCATGTATGTTTTCCAATTCTATTAATCTGTAGTGCATATGTAAATACAACTGTTTGGAGTTATAAAATAAGGAAATATATATTATTATTAATGTGGTCTTTCTCACTTTAATGCATTCTACAAGCTTACCTTCTTACTATAGTGTATTAGCAATGATGATATGATGACCACCACTAAAAAGGGAAATAATGTCCATGACTTTTGTAGGCCCCTTCAGATTGGTGAGGGCATTATTGTTTAATTTGAACATCTGAAGGTCAATGTCTGCAGAGGAAAAATAGTAATGTGGGAATTTCAGAAATACTGGGCAAATAGCCTAGAGTAGAGTCTAAAAGGACAAAAGAACAAAATGAAGAAAGTTGAGAGATGGGATTGGGGAAAGAATGTATGCACAGAACTAGTCTAGAGATGCAGAGATCATTGTAGTATGGATAGTAGAAAAGGAAACAATGCGTCTGTGAGCGGTTATTGTAACAGTTTGTGGATTGCCTATTTGCTAATCTGCTGGATGATCTTCTTTCAGATGTAGTCTAAAATGTTTAGATGTGTAGCAACATTGGTTACAAATTTAGACACAGAGCCAGAAACTTTGGAGGAAGGGATAAGTTGGTTATATCGACTCCAGTGCTCAACTGGTGCTTATTTCATCAACCCTGAAAGGATGAAAGGCAAAGTTGACCTCAGCTGAATTTGAACTCAGAACACTGAGACAGACAAAATGCTGCTAAGAATTTTACCTGTTATTCTAATGATTCTACCAGCTCGCCACCCTAATGTGTAGCCATATTGACATCTCAAATATATGTCAGTATTCCAATATGGGTCACAGACTTTGTAGAAATCACTATATGTCTATATGCTATATAATCCTACCTAAAAAAAAGAAGCCTCACTTTCCTCTGATGAACTGTTTTTAATTTTTAGATAAGCTTATGATACATATGGAGATATGAGCATTGACATTCTGAATAAAGGTCTTCTTGGGAGAGAAAAATTCAAATGTGTAGAGTGGCACTGAATAAATGCTATCCTGCATCATTTCCCACATCTTTGTTTTTGATGTTATTTGCTTTTTAAGTAATTATTTATTTAAATGCGACCATGTTTTCAATTCTGCTGAACTCTTACGATTGATGAGGCGAGATCATGACATCAAACATTCCCCACTAAGAAAACAAGCCAACATATATCAGATTTAGTGAATCAGAGCATAACATTGCCACTTGCGATCATCATCATCATCATTATCATCATTATCATCATCATCATCACCATCACCATCACCATCACCATCATCATCATCATCATCATTTAACATCTGCTTCTTCATGCTGGGGTGTACTTAATACTTTTTATACAGTACCAACATAAGTGAGGTGCCACCATAGATCATAAGAGTGAGATTCTCCTCAACTGGGTGAAACAGCTGTAGAGAGGGAGGTTGATTCGTGCTAGGTGATGCAAGGTTGAAGTATGAAAGATGGGAGCTGGAATAGGTTTCTGCTGTAGTGGAGATACATGGCTACCTTGCATTATATAAGAGTAGCATGAGTTACTGGGCTGGAGCTGGAAAGAGAAATAAGAATGGTGGTGGCACAGGGCCAAGGTGAGTCCTCAAGATAAAAGAAAGTGAATAGAAAAAAGTGAAGGAACAGATGAACAGGAAGGGTGGCTGGTAGAGACTGAAAGAGTATATGGAGAGAGTGAGAGATGACTAGAAATGGAGTAAGGGTAGAGGAGTAGTCAGTAATAAATATAATCGTAGAGAAGGTAGGAGAGAACAGGTGATGACTGTATAGATGAGGTAGGAGTTAAAGATGAATTCAGTGAATGAGGAACAAGAGTTGTTGATGATAAATGAGTTGGAGAAAAGATAGGGGAGAATAAAGGATAGCTGGCAATACTGAGGGGGAAGAGCAACAGAATAGTAATCATACAGTAGACAGGGAAGGATGAGAGAAAAGGGGATGAAAGAAAGATGGGTATGTTGTAGGAATGTTTAGGGAGAGTGAGAAACATGGTGATAAGGGTATAGGAAAGTGGGTTATACATCATTAGATGTATACCTGACTTTCCTATATAAAATTTAAAATTAAACGGAACGCTGAACTCCAGACTATCAACTTAAACAACATTTATTCAGGTGGTAAATATATACATCTTTAGCTCTTGTTTGTTGTTACAGCTTCTGTGTGTGTGAGCATTGTTGTTGGGACGTTTGGTATGTAGATGTAAGCGAGCTGTCGAGTGTAAGTCCGAAAGATGGAGAGTGACATTTAAACACGTCCATGCTCAATCGCTGGCCAGCAAGAAAGAGACAGAATAAAAGTGGGAACGCTTGGTTGTTTAATTCCACGCATGCGTGAGACTACACATGCGCATGGCGTTACTACAGGGCTCCCTTGCCAGTGCAGAAACACCCGATAATATGAAATCTGTTGGAACGCCTGAGGCAGGATGGCCACTGAAAACCACCCACAAGATGTAGCACAAAACACACACAAAGAAAAATGAAAGAAATGAAATGTACACTCGTGTGATACATGCATGCAATGTACAAATGAAATGACAATGACAAAACAACCGTGATGACAACTGTCCAGGAAACTGGAATCACGCGATGTAAAAGTCTGATTTTTTGTTCTTTCTGAAAGGAAAGAAAATATGAGTGCACAAGTGTGTGTGTGTGAGTGAAAACACAGAACAAGTGAAAGTGTCTGTAGTATAGACTGCGTTCTGTATGTGTGGTGGTAATGATGTTGACAGTGGTAATGATGTCCTGTTGAAACTTGGCGACATCGGGGGGAATGCTTGTAGTTGGTAGTAGTAATTGTTGTCGTCGAAGTGGTAATCTTGGTTGAACGAAGCTGGTGGCGAAAAGGTCATTCGGTGATGGTGTTTGAAGAGGTGTGCTTTTACAGACGATCGACAGACAAATCTCTGTACAACCATTAGCGAAAACCTTGAAGAAAAATTTTCTTAACCCAAGATGAAGGAATGACAGTGCGAACTCAAAAGGAGAAATGGTGACGAATGGAAAAACAGAGGACTCCTTTTATTTAAACGTGTCACACAGTTGAACACAAAATAATATATCAAAGATGATATACAAATAATTATGTTATATTACGATGACATAAATAGCCAGTAACGAGACGATAAAAAAGACAACCGTATGAAATGAATAACAAGAGATATTTAGTGTGGCATAAAAGATGTATGTGTATGTGAGAGTGTGAATGCGACATATAAGAACATAATAAAAAACAGGCCGTCTATATGTATGTGAGATATCACAGCAGATAGAAAGTCAGTACACGTGTGAGTTTTATACCAAGTTTTTTGAGTACACAATTGGAAAGTCGCAGGCTGTAATTCTTGTCTGTTTATCGTGAGTGGAAACATTCACTCTAACAGAGGCAAGATAAAAACCGCGCTTGTTGATGTTGGTAATACGTAGTTCAGTCTCCATGGCCGCATTTGTTCTTTAGTCGGGGTTCACCAGTTATAGGTTAGTAGTCCAGAGTCCATGCTGCGTTTGTTTCTTCATCGGGGTCACCACTTTAGTGGAAAGTGGGTTATACATCTTTAGATGTATACCACTTTCCTACATAAAATTAAGAATATAACGGAATGCTGAACTCCAGACTATCAACTTAAACAACATTTATTTAGGTGGTAAATATATACATCTTTAGCTCTTGTTTGTTGTTACAGCTTCTGTGTGTGTGAGCATTGTTGTTGGGATGTTTGGTATGTAGATGTAAGCGAGCTGTCGAGCGTAAGTCCGAAAGATGGAGAGTGACATTTAAACACGTCCATGCTCAATCGCTGGCCAGCAAGAAAGAGACAGAATAAAAGCGGGAACGCTTGGTTGTTTAATTCCACGCATGCACACGGCGTTACTACAAGGGTAAGTCAACAGGAAATGGTTCACGGGTCAGATATAAATAATTGAAGGGTGATCAATGTAAAATGTTAGTAGAGAAGGACAATATTAGAAATGAAGGATATATGTCAAAAGAAATGTCTCTAGGTCATAGGAGAGATAAGTGGGTGATCAGGAAAAAAATGATCAAATCTGTAGTTTGGCTCTCTTTTAATTAAAGTAGCAGAATCTGCAGTAGTAAGGCAAGTGATGCAGGGATCACTGATAGAGAGGTGAAGTGGGGTGGAGAAGGATGACAGACAAACTGTGCAATGGGCTCTGTTATGTATATACCCATTATGCTTCTCAATAGATATCAGAGACTCATTTTCTCTGATATCTATTGATTTTCTTGAGCACTGAATATTGCCAAGCATCTCAGTCCTTTGTAATTTATTCCATGAGATTCAAAAACCCATGTCATCCTCCCATTCCACAAGCTCCCTCTACAATAAGCAATGAGGACTTCTTTGTACAGCTGTCCTCATCCCTACACATCATATGTTCATATCACTGCAACCTTCTCTTTTACACACTACATCTGATTCCTCTTATGCCCAGCTTTTCTCTCAACACACTTTAACATACATGCACACTGATGTTGTATATCCAATGGAGCATACTAGCTTTATTCTTTTCAAAATTTTGCATGTTATCTGCATTTAGGACCCACATCTTATGTTGTATTGCTGTTTGTATCCAATCATCATACAATCTGCCTTTCATTCTGAAAGAAAGGCCTTTTTTTACCAACAGAGGAAATAGATCTTGGAACATATTCCATCTTGTTTTTATTCTAGCTACTATACTTCCAGAACATCCTTTTCCACTGATAGATAGGTCTCCTAAGTAGCAGAAACTATCTACTACTTCCAGGGAATCTCCTGACCATTTGATAAAATATATTTCCTGTATATTCTCAGAGGTTATTGTTCTTGCACATCTGCCACATACAATGTACACTTCCTCTGTGAACTATTCTATGATTCCATTGCACTTCTTGTATATTTATAGCTTGCACTGAGTACACTGTATGGAGTTTCTGTCTGCACTTTTCCTATATATTGAGTGTGGAGGCGCAATGGCCCAGTGGTTAGGGCAGCGGACTCGCGGTCATAGGATCGTGGTTTTGATTCCCAGACCGGGCGTTGTGAGTGTTTATTGAGCGAAAACACCTAAAGCTCCACGAGGCTCTGGCAGGGGATGGTGGCGAACCCTGCTGTACTCTTCCACCACAACTTTCTCTCACTCTTACTTCCTGTTTCTGTTGTGCCTGTAATTCAAAGGGTCAGCCTTGTCACACTGTGTCACACTGAATATCCCCGAGAACTACGTTAAGGGTACACATGTCTGTGGAGTGCTCAGCCACTTGCACGTTAATTTCACGAGCAGGCTGTTCCATTGATCGGATCAACTGGAACCCTTGACGTCATAAGCGACGGAGTGCCAACACACACATATATTGAGTAGGACCATTTTCTGGAAGGGAGTAGAATCTTGTATGTTTTCTTGCTTACTAGAACTTTGTTCTTTGTTAAGTTAACTTTAAGGCCCTTTGATTTCAAGTTTTGCTTCAACACATGAAATTTCTTTTCTAATTCTACTTCATATCTAACTATAAAAATGATGTCATTAGCACAACAGTTTCCACAGGAATCTGGTCTTAAACTCTTAAGTTATTACCTGGAGGATTATGATGAATAAAAGGGTACTAAGAACTGAGCTCTGATGAATTCCTACCTGCACTCTAAATTCATAGCTGTACCTGTTCTACCTAATGGACAGTATTTCTAGCTTCTTCAGTGACCACTAGTTAATAGAACAAGGACTTTGATGAAGGCTTTCTCCAGGTTAACAAATGGTGAGGCTTACATTTAGCAAAATATTTCTGCATTTGTTTCACCAAGAAGAGAGCATCAATAGTACATTTTTTTCTGGCACAAAGCTGAATTGCATCCAGTCTATTTAGTCTTTCTTGTTTCTGCTATCAACATAACCTTTAATTTTTACTAAAACAGCAATACCTTTCTTGTGAAATTTCCATCTTCAGGCTTTGCGTTTATTCTTGTCATGTTAGATCAATTTTAACTTGGATATTTAAACTGAGAAGTTTAAACTAACAGAAAAAAAATCATTTCTTGCTACTTCAGAAGATTCTTGTTTTGCTTGTACAGCAGTCTATGCTAAGTGTTCTTTTATTCTTTTATTCTTTATATTTTCTATTTTTCATGTATCTAACTTGTTTAATTCCAACCAAGCAGTGAGGAGTTGTATTTGGCAATTCCTAATCCTTCTTGGTGCATTGTGTCCTTGAGCAAGATGCTTTATTTCATGTTGTTCTAGTCCACTTAACTGGCAAAAATGAGTAGTACTTGTAATTCAAAAAGGTTGGTCTTGTCACACTGAATATCCCTGAGAACTACGTTAAGGGTATACATATCTGTGGAGTGCTCAGCCACTTGCATGTTAATTTCACAAGCAGGCTGTTCCATTGATCAGGTAGATAGATAGATAGATAGATAGAGAGAGAGAGAGAGACAGAGAGAGAGAGAGAGAGGGATAGTGAGAGAGAGAGAGAGAGAGAGAGAGAGAGAGAGAGAGAGAGAGAGAGAGAGGGAGAGGGATTAGAATGTATTAAATGACCAAATAGTTTTGGTTATTGACATTTCATGTACGGTACCATTAGTCTTACCTACAATCAATTGCATGCCTTTCATCCCCTAACTTATAAAGCTGTATTCACACAAATATTTAGTTATATCATTTCTTCATTGCATATACTTACATATGTAAATATCCATATTCACATACATGCACACATCATAAACATATACTAGACATGCACACACGCACACCCTGTTCACTGAAATTTATTCACATGTTAATTTTTACCTCTTCATTTTCATTAGTGGTTCTCAACCCTTTCTTTACCTATGGACCCCTTTGATCCTTACTTTACTCCACTGGACCTACATAGCTATTTGATGTTTTAAAAAATCTTATTGCATTTTTATAATTAAATATTATTACGAATTGTATTAAAAAAATTGTTGAAATATTTTGTGTATTGTAGAAGTATAAGCAATTTATTACACATAAACTTTAACAACAAAATCTTATATAGACCCCCGAGGGTCATATGGACCTGTAAGGGTCATATGGACCCTAGCTGAGAACCTCTAGTTTACACACTGCAAATCACTGTTGAAGATGAATTTTGTTTGAAATATCTGGTCTGTCACAGCATTAACTCTTCTTTGAATCAAGATTTTAAGTTCAAACAGTTTGTTATAAAAATGATTACAGACATCTCATCTCAGAACTATTTAAATCAACTGAATTCATTGTGAGGAATATTAATGAAATAATTAGAATAAAAAGGATACAAATTTCATGCTGTGAGCATGTTATTCTAGTTTGTTTTGATCTAAGGTTTTCTAGAGAGCTAAGAACATTTCGTACATAATATCCTTTTCATTTTGGTCTCTTAATTTATCTTGTGGCTACTCAATATCAATAATTAACACTCTTTCTTATGTGCTGCTTTTCTTCAAATGCTATTACCATAGTATGATGATGGTAGTGTGACGATGATGGTAGTGTGACGATGATGATGACGACGATGACGACGACAAGAAGGAGGAGGCTGATCTTATTAGTATTGTAGTTGGTGATGTTGAACAATATTTCTAATGAAATGCACTGTTTTGCTTAATTTTCAGAATAGGAATATTGAAGGAATTTACTAAATAATTAAGCTGGAGTTTGAACAATATATGATGATAATTGTTTCTATTTAAGTCTGAAGTCTTTAAAACAATGACCTCAGGTGGGTTGACATTGGTTACAGTCTGCAATTATTCCTCTGTTTGCTTTCTATCTTCCATTTAAGAAATAAATCTGACTTGATGAAATGAAAGGCTTCCAATTCCATTTTAAAATCTGAGATTTCTTAAAATCTACTAGAAATAGACACCATATTTGGAATTATAACGTACTGTTTTAATTGTTACAAAGTGAAAGTTGAAAGATTAATGGAGTAAACATTGTAACTTACAGTCAAATTACAAAGTTTTTTCTAGAGTTTAGTCTCTGGACTGTGTAGTTTAGAAGAAGTTTGGTGCTTTAATGAAGAAATTTTCAAACATTTACCTTAAAATATTATTTGTCATTTTATGCAATACATTTTCTATTAAACATTTGCTACAGAATCATCTTTGTAATTTTAACATAATTCTTTTTTTAGCCGTTAATATAATAAATGTTCTTTAACCAAGGCAATAAGTAAAACATGTTGAATATGTATATACATTCTCTTGGCATTTAAAAACAAGCAGAATTGTTGGCACACCAGATGAAATGCACTGCGGTATTTCATCCATCTTTATGTTCCGAGTTCAAATTCTACTGTGGTCAACTTTGCTTTTCATCCTTTCAGGGTTGATAAACTAAGTACCAGTTGAACACTGGGGTTGATTTAATTGACTGAGCCCTCTCCCCCAAACCTGCTGGCCTTGTGCCAAAATTTGAAACCAATATTTTATACTTTGTTTAGAAAATATTGTCTGCATTACTCAAAAGGTTTGGAACTCTTTGCAATTGTGAAATGTTAATATAATCACATGAAAATAAATAAGATACTCATGTAGATAAGAGAGATCAGGAATTTATTTCTATCTCTACTACTAATTGCTAAGGTACATTTTTTTATCGGGAAAATTCATGAAATTATTCAGCACAGTTTTCCAAAGTCACAAATAATATCCCAATGTAGAGATAATATCCAAATCAAACCAAAAGTTCAGTATTAGTATCATCTGTAAATATAAATATTGAAAACATCTGTAGAATATGTAATATATTTGGTAAATTAGTACATGTCATATAATCAAATATTTCACAGTAAATATAAAGATATTTTTTTGTTAGATTTTAAAGAAATGTTAAATAACTATACAACTTTTGCTGTTTTGCTGTCTAATATTTTGCTTTATCAGCTTATCCCTACTTGTTCTTTAATTATGTTTCAGGCTATCTTCAACTCCATTAGGATTGCTGTATCACAAAGCAAACTTACTGCCTCTCTATTGAATTTCACTCATACAATTTGTTTTTTGTTGGTCTGATTTGCTGATCATCTTTCCACCATGATAAAGATTTTTATTTGTTCTCAAGTTGAAGTCATAGAGGAATCTTTTGATAAATAATTCAACAATGTATATTTCATTTTGCAATATAATGCAATAAGATGAGCTCAAAGCCTACAGATCATAACCACAAATTTAGTGAAAGTGTAATATTCAAAGTACAATATAATTATGATGCAAATAAAGTTACAAAATGCAGAAAATGCTTAAATATATATAATGGTTTGATAAAAGGCTACTTACTCAGGTGGAATATCAAAGTTGAAATATACCGGAATTTCTTGCTGTTGAAGCTTAACTGGAAAATGTTAAACATATTTAAGAAGAATCATATAATTTTAAAAGAAATGAAAATATCACAGAATTTAAACAGTAATCACAACAGACAAAAATGTGATCCAGAAAGTTCTTTAGAAGAATATAGATAGAATATTTAAAGATGAGTATTTCATAACAAATGATTGTATTGGAAAGATTTTACATAGTTAAGACAAGTGCATAAACTCAGACTGTTATTTTTTATCCTTTTATCAGTCTTCGACTGCAGCCATGCTGGAGCATCATAAATTGTTGAAATATTGAAGCATGTTTCCTTCGCTAACACCACTGGTAAATTGGATTAATTGGTATTGGTAGGTGCAAATATTACTTTCCATTTATTTTAGAAATGTATACTTGTAATTCAATTAATTTTTATTGAGTTATTTTAATCAGTTTGTCATATTCATTAGATGAGAAACAGCTTTCACCTTCTTTAATAAGAAGCTTCTACTGACGTTTGCATACTTTTGATTTCAATTGATATTCTATGGGAACTTGTGAATGACAATGACATCCTGTGTCTTACCAATAAACACACTGTCTCAATGATAAAAACATTAGGAGTAACCCAATCTATCAGAGAATGCCTGGTTTATTGTTGATGTGAATGGAATTTATTGTGTAATTGGTGAGAGCATTTCAATTAACAGTGCTGCTCTGAAGAGCTTTTTTATGAATGAAATCACTTATAGGATGGGATTCCTATTCATAAAGTGTAAGACAGCCAAAAGTAACTTAAGTACTTTTGTCTATTACATATGATGCACTTCAGCAGACAGGAAACATTTACCGGAATTAGCAATAAAAGATCATTTCCTTAACTTATATCCAGTCAATAATCTAATGACTCAAATCATGTCTTTGCCATCAATACTGCTGGTATAGTCTATTCCATCAACTTAAATCATTAAATTAATTGAGTAAATCATTGGATTGTTCAATTTGTCATTAGGTTTTCCTTTCTTTATCTTCTTCCAGTATATTATACTTCTGTTATACCAGTGATTCTGAAAACATGTTGCTTATGAAAATATGTTGCTCATGAAAGTATGTTGCTTATGAAATTATGTTTTGTCATAGCTTAGCTTTAGCTAGATTGTGTCAAACAACAAATATTTTTGATTGCCTAATCTGTGCTGACCTTTTCATTTTTTCTCAGTTTAATGCAATCAGATGATGGTTGAGCAAGTGAAACGGTTAAATATTTTTCAAATCACAAAAGCTTGTAAGGCTGGGACATAACTCAGATTACTGTAGTTATTAAGCAGTTAAGAAGCAAATCTTCTCTTGACCAATTCTTTCTATAGTCTATCATGAGTAACTTTCCCCCAAAACCCTGAATAGCTGAATGAATTTAAATTTATAGAACTAAGTATCCAGCTAAAATACTCAATGTCATGTTACAACCCTAACCTAAATATTAACATTATAACCACTATTGTGCAAGTACACACACACCAGCACACACACACACCAGCATACACACACACACACACACACACACACACACACACACACACACACACACACATGCAACAAGCTTTTGTGTTGATGCTTGTTTTCCCCAGCAGTACTTGGCAACTGGTGTTAGTTTGTATATGTCCCCACAATATATAGCAAGTCAGCAAAAATGAGACCAATAGAATAAGTGACCAACTTCAAAGATAAGACCTGGGGTCAATTTGATTGACTAAATACTTTGAGGCTGTCTCACAGTCCAGTGACTGGTATAAATAAAAGAGCAAATGTGTATACCTCTCTTTGTTAGTTTACCATAATTCAATATGTGATGATTGCTGGCTGAAATCAACATTCTTCTTGACTTCTTTTAATTGGAATAATCAATAATATTTAGCTTACTATGTAGATAAACAACACAAAACTAATTTGAGTTGCATAATTAACTTTTAGCAAAATTAACTTCTTTTTACACTTATGTATTAGTTTTGCAAGGTACTTGATGTGAAAACATGTCAAAACAGACATTGTTATATTTGGGGATGGTCAATCTTTTTTTTTTTTGTTTTTTTGTTTACCAGTTAAACACATGCATTATATATTTAGTCTTTACTTCGGCATTATTATCAGTTTAGCTTAGTTGTAGTTTTTTTGTCAAAGTCCTTTTTAACTTCTTTTTACTTTTACCTGTTTCAGTCACTTGACTGAAACAGGTTGAAGACTTTATGCCAAATAAATCAATCCCAGTACTTATTATTTTTAAGCCTGCTACTTATTCATTTGGTCTCTTTTGCTGAACCACTAAGTCATGGGGATATACATCAACACCGGTTGTGAAGTGGTGGTTGGGAACAAACACAAACGCAAAGTCACACACACAAAGATATATATACACATATGATGGGCTTCTTTCTGCTTCCATCGACAATATCCACTCACAAGGCTTTGGCTGGTCTTGGACTATAATAGAAGACACTTGCTATGAGACTGAACCTGGAACCATGTGGCTGGAAAGCAAACTTCTTATCACATAACCATGTCTGCATGTATAGAAATTTTGTATTTTCTTACACTTGTAATCACTAATGGGGTATTTTGTAATTTGTCTAAAGTAATTTAACTGCACAGAACTTATCTCCCTCCAGGTCATTTATTCACTGTTTGGAAATTGTCACTATGGTCGGCAAATAAAATTTAAATGACAAAGACAAGAATCAAACCAAACCTACATTACAGACTTGTCTCACTAGATACCACAACTGTATGATATTTGGACATTGTTTTGCATACCATAAGTAAAGTCTTTTCTGTAAGACATAAAATCTGGCTAGCTTCGCTGGTATCAGGATTGGGGGTGTCAAGTTATTTTATAGATCATATTAGGAATTCCAGTGATATTTAAGTTGCTGGTCAAACATATTTATTATGAATAAAATATCAAAACATTTACCTAAAGTTTCACTGTGCTAGAATTTGCCAATCATTGTCCACATGTTGGTGATAATATTTTCACATTGTTTATGACACAATAACAACTGAAATATTTCTTATCAGAATTTGCTCTGTTAAAAGGTCTTTGATAACATGAAATTTTGTCCACCCCATTAATGTAATGGTAACAACTAGTTTTCAATTCCAGTATATTTTAATATACATGTAAAATACATAAATACATAAATATGTACATACATGCATACATACATGCATTCATACATACTTACATACATATATATGTATGCATATGCGTGTATGTTTATGTGTATGTATATGCATGTATATATATATATATATATATATATATATATATATATATATATATCATCAGTGTCATTATCATTGTTTTCATGTCCACTTTTCCATGCTGGCATGGGTAAGAAAGAGTTTATTGAGGCAGATTTTCTATGGTTCCATGTCTTTCCTATTGCTATCTCCGACCTGTTTCCAAGCAGGATGCATTTCCTCATAGTCAGACACACTTTCACAAATATTGGAAACAACTGACAATGCTTGTATGACAGTGATACTCATTTATAACTGTCATGTGATGTCAAAACAAGGAGACACACACATATATATATGCATTAACACTCACAAATATGCATAGATATATATGATGGGCTGCTTTCAATTTCTGTCTACTAAATATGCTCACAAGGCTTGATTGGCCTGGGGCAGAAGTTAGCTTCTTAACTACACAGCCACACCTGCACCTCTCTCTCTCTCTCTCTCTCTCTCTCTCTCTCTCTATATATATATATATATATATATATATATATATATATATTAGTTTATATATATATTAATATTATCTCAGTTATTAAAACCTTTGATAATTTAAATACGTTAATAGTTACCAGAGGTAGCAAAATTACACTAAAAAACAAGATATCACAGCCGTTTTACAGGTAGAGATACCAAATTAAAGTGATGCATTTTGAGAAGATATGGATTATATATATATATATATATATATATATATATAATGGAGATAAGCAAATTAGACATCAAATATTAAATATATTAAGTACTTCAAATACAAAATATGTATATTTGTATACATGCAAAATGAGAGAAAGTAAAAGGTGGAAACTTTCAGATGGTGAATAATGAATTTATACGTATAAATATATATATATATATTTATATAACTTACACATAATACAAACGACAGACAAATTTAAAGGGGTGGAAGAAAGGTTACTATCAGTCTAACAACTGTTTCTGGGGGCTTGATGATCCATAATAATGTTGGTAGATTTAGTTCATCAAAATATGTGGCCGTATGGATGCCTTTAACATAGGATGAGATGAGTCTCTGTCATCAGGATAGAGAAGATCTTGCATTTCAGATTTTAATGCAGAGAAGTTCAAAGCTGGAATGATTAAATGTGGAGAGTGAAGTGTGTCAGAGGGGGAACTGGGGTGGTCGGGTGGTATTAAGATAGGGAATGGTGAAAGGAGAAATGATAGTTCAAGAAGAGGGAGGGGTTAATAATGGGGATAGTAAGGGAGTAGTAGTAGAGGTGGGGAGAAGGAAGGTGAATAGGAGGGTGGGGTAGATAGTATGTGAATGTTAGTCCATTGTGTCGAGTTTGTTGAGGTGTAGGGATGAAAGCTATAGAATTATTGGTTGAGATGGTGAGAAAAGGAATTGCAATTATTTGAGGGAAGTAAGGTGTCTAGTTCAGTGACAGAGGGAGAATACTAAGTTATGTAGAAGGGTATGAGAGAGGATAGTGGTGGGTGGACAGATTGGGGGTTGAATTGGTGGTCAAGATAGCAGTGATTAGTAAGATAATGAATGTGGGTTGGTATTGGAGGTGGAGTACAGTGGTAAGGAGAAGTGTATGAAATTGAATAGAGAGAAGTGAATAGATAGCAGGAGAGGGGCTGACAGGTTAGTATCCAAATGAGTAGGGTAGTATTAAGTGCTTTTGGTTGAGGAGGAGAAATGAGAGGAGACCACTTGTGAGGGTGGGGAGGCTATGAAGGAGGTAGGATGTAGTGGGTTAGTGGAATTTGCAAAGGTAACAATGAGAAAGGATAGTTTAATAAGGAGGGTAGTATTAGTTGAGGTAGTAAGTTGCTAAGCTGACCTTGTCATGCCTCAAAGTTAATTTTGAGTTATGATACTTATAGTTAAGGGATTACATAGATTTAATAAAATGCGTAAAGGATGAGTAGAACCTGTGTTTACAAGATAGTATTACATCTGAGAATCTATTAAGTAATGAGGGGTTTTGGTGGCAAAGGATGGTTAGCGATTCTCTTAAACATAATTTACACATACCGATGTTTGCATTATCTTAGGGAACCTCACCTACAATGGACCAGGATAGGGTAAAGGGAATATTTTGAGATTTAAAGTTGTGTATATAAATTGCTAGGGAGGTAGATAATTTAGAATTTGGATTGGAGAAAGAGTTCATGTGTGCATGGTAGCAATGTTTGAAATCAACAATGCCGTTGATATAGACCTTTGCTTGGTAGGAGCATGCTGTTATAACACGGCACTTGTAGACTACATTTTTACTCAGACAGAAACTGCCAAGAGGGCATAGTAGAGAAACCCAACAATTGCAAGTTTTCCTAGCTGCTCTGTGGTTGGAATTTACCGCTGGGGAGGTCAAACTGCAGCAGTCCGTTATTATTGAAGGACAACCTGAAGTACAATCTGTATCTGTATTGGATTGGGAATGGGGTATTGCTGCTAGTATATGTAGTCACATGGGTAGAATTGTGGGAAGTTGCCTTGTGTCTGATATTATTATATACATATTTTGCATTTGATGTACTTAATATATCTAATATATTTGATCTAATTTGCTTATACCCATTATTGCTACTATACCTGCTCAACCTAATTCCTCTTATAGCCTTTCTTTACCTTGTGGAGAGTACTACTACATGTCTTCTTCACAGAGAATATCTGGATCTCATCTGTGAACTATCATCATGACCATCAACATTTAATGTCTGTTGTCCATGCAGGCTGGACAGTTTGACAGGGCTGGCACGCTGGAAGACTGCACCAGACTCCAGTCTAATTTGGCATGGTTTCCTACAGCTGGATGCCCTTCCTAATGCCAACCACTCTGAAAGTGTAATGGGTGCTTTTACATGCCACTGGCATGGGTACCATTTGCATGACACTGGGGTGTGTTTACATGCCATCAGCATGGATGCCAATTTGTGTGATGCCTGTATCTGCCACGACTGATTTTGCTCAGCTTGATGGGTCTTCTTCCCAAGCATGACATAATGCCAAAGGTCTTCATCATTGCCTCTGTGAAGCCCAACACATGAAAGGAACTCAGCCACTTTGCCTCTGTGAGGCCCAATGCTTGAAAGAAACTCAGCCACCTTGCCTCCATGAGGCAAGGTGGCTGAGTTTCAAAAGATGTTCTTCACATGCCACCAGCACAGGTGTACTTGGCTTGATGGGTCCTCTCAAGCACAGTACATTGCCAAAGGTCTGGGTCACCAGTCATTGCCTCTGTGAGGTTCAAATTTTGAAGATCATGCTTCACCACCTTGTCCCATGTCTTCCTGGGTCTACCTCTACCACAGGTTCTCTCCACAGTTAGAGATTGACACTTCTTTACACAGCTGTCCTCTTCCATATGCTTCACATGACCATACCAGCACAATTATCTCTCTTGCATACCACAACTGATTCCTCTTATGCCTAACTTATCTCTCAAGATGCTTACACTCTGTCGAACATGCACACTGACATTGCACATCCAGCGAAGCATACTGGCTTCATTTCTTTCAAGCCTATGCATGTCCTCAGCTGTCATAGCCCATGTTTCACTACCATGCAGCATAGCTATTCACACATAGGCATCAAACAATCTGCCTTTCACTCTGTGAGAGAGACCCTTTGTTGCCAGTAGGGGTAGGAGCTCTTTGAACTTTGCCCAGCCTAATCTTATTCTTACACCTATTCTCTTGGAGCATCCCCCTCCACTACTAACTTGGTCACCTAGATAACAGAAGCTATCCACTACCACTAGCTTGCCCCGCTGACAATCGATGGAGTCTCTTTTCTGCACATTTTCAGCTTTTATTGTATGTGTGCACCTTCCACATACAAAAGTTAGTTTCCCTGTTAACCTTCTTCTGATGTTGCTGCAACTTTTATGTGTCCAAAGCTTACACTGGGTGCATCTTACGGAGTTATTACCTACACCCTTTCTACAGTTTAAGCAGGGCCATCTACCTGAAAAGATTTCTGATTTGTCTACCTTCCTACTTACTAAGACTTTGGATTTTGCTAGGTTACATCTAAGGCTCTTTGCTTCTAGACCTTGCTTCCATACCTGGAACTTTTCTAGTTCAGGTAGTGATTCAGCTATAAGAGCAAAGTCATCAGCATAGAGGAGCTCCCAGGGGTAGCCTGCCTTGAATTCCTCTGTTATTGCCTGGAGAACTATGATGGACAAGAGGGGAGCTGAGCACTGATCCTTGGTGAACCCCTCCTTGTACCCTGAATTCTTTGCTGTACTTGTTGCTCACTCTCACCATATTGGTAGTGTCCCTGTACAAGGCTTAAACGGCTCTCACCAATCACTTGTCTATCCCTAGTTTCTGCATTGACCACCAGATAAGGGATCAGGGGATCCTGTCAAAAGCTTTCTCCAAGTCAACAAAAGCCAAGTACAGAGGTTTATGTTTGGCTAGGTATTTCTGCTGCAGATGCTTTACCAGAGATAAAGCATCAGTGGTGCTTCTACCTGACACAAAACTAAACTGCATCATATCTATCTATTTATCTATCTATATATATATATATATGTGTGTGTGTGTGTGTGTGTGTGTGTGTGTGTGTGTGTGTGTGTGTGTGTGTGTGTGTGTGCATGTGTGTGTGTTTGTGTATATATATATATATACATATGTATATATGTATGTATGCATGTATGTATATGTTTTTGTGCATATATATATATATATATATATGTATGCATGTGTGTTTGTTTGTGTGTATGTGTGTGTGTGTGTGTGTGTATATGCATGTATTGCATTGAGTCAAAACTTTTGCAATATTTTGGTCACTTAGTTGCTTTATTCATTAAGTTACCACCAAAGTGACCTATCATTCAAAGTAGAGGCCATCGTGTTGCACCATCTGAAGCCACCTTTCTGTCAGTGCTTTGATTCCACACTAATACCAATTCTTGTCGTTCGAGGCACAGAACTCCTTCACTTCAGCTTCTGCCTCCTCTTGGTTGATGAGCTGTCACAAGTGTAGAAGATGAGCCATAGATAAGAACAATTAATAATCTGTGGGAGCTAGGGCTAGACTATATGTTGAGTATGGCATCAGTTTGATTGCCTCAAGTTCCTGGAATTTATTCCAAATCGTTTGAGTGGTAGTAAGTCTTGTGTTGTCTTGCTGCAGAAGAGCACACTTTGTTAACCAATGCCAGGCATTTTTGCTGTGCAATGGCTTACATCCACTCCAACTGTTTGGAGCACTGGTTGGATTTGATCGTTTGACTATCGAATGAACATGTAGTAAATCATCCCCTCATAATTCCACCAAATGCAGAGCATCACCTTGTGTTTTAAATGCCCATGTTTGGCAACAGGTTCTGCTTAACCAGTGCTTATTCATATTAGAATTGCAGAAAAATATCTCCCTCAGGTTCTTACTTGTTCTGGTCCATGGCTCACTTCCTGTGCATGTGTCACTTCATCAACAAAGAGGAAGTGGAATTTTCAGAGGAGTTTGTCACCTTGAAGGTACAAAACTTTTCACTCAACACAATGTGTGCATGTGCGTGCGTGTGTGTGTGTGTGTGTGTGTGTGTGTGTGTGTGTGTGCGTGTGTGTGTGTGTGTGCGCGCGCGGGCGTGTTTGTGTGTATGTGTGTGTGTGTGTGTGTGTGTGTGTGTGTGGGTGTGCTTGTGTGTGTATGCATGTGATTGTGTGTGAATCTTTTATCTTTTATCTTTTAGTTGTTTCAGACATTAGACTGTGGCCATGCTGGGGCACCATCTAGAATTGTTTCAGTCAAATGAATTGACCCCCGAACTGGTAAGTTATGGTGACATAAACACTAACACTGGTTGTCTAGTGGTTAGAAGGGGACAAACACAGACACAAAGACACACACACATGCATACATACAATGGGTTTCTTTCAGTTTCCATCTACTAAGTCCACTCACAAGGTCTTAGTCGGCCTGAGGCTATAGACACTTGCTCAAAGTTCCATGCAATGGCACTGAATCTGGAATCATGTGGTTGGGAAGCAAACTTCTTACCACACAGTCACACTTGCAAATATGTTGATATTCCATGCCCGTCAATAGTGTATATGCATTATGTATGATACACAAATAGCATTTATGATTTAATGCTGTTTCAATTGCATACACCAAGTGTATGTATATATATATATATATATATATATATATATATATATATATATATATATATATATATATATATATATATATATATACACTCTTCAAAACGCCTGTGTTCTAATGGTGGCAGCTGATGAAGGAGATGTTTCTATGTGGCTTGCTTGTTTGTTGTACCTTGTTTCTCATTTTGTCCATGTTCTTTTGCCACGTCATGTACCCAGTTATGTATCTATATGTACATGTAGATGAAGGTATGTACATACATGTACATATATATGCATATACTCATATATTGTTTATATATATATATATGCATACATATATAGATACATATGTATACACACACATATGAATATATATATATATATATGTATATATATATATATATATATATATATATATATATATATATATATATATATATATATATATATATATTTGTTTATTAGTTATTCATTTGCTTCTTTTATCAAAGATCTTTTTCACAATCTCCACTGATTTCTCACTTTAGGAAAATAACCCAATTAGATTGTAGCATTGATTGATTTTGTTTTTCTTTTCCAGTTCTCATTATAATTCTCTTTGACTGTTTTCCATAGATTTATCTATAATGTCCCTCCTTTTTTGTTTTGTGCAATATGAATGAACATGTAAATAAAAAATGTTCAATTCTTCTGACTGCCAGTGACTACCATGTTTGATGACTGACCTGTTAAACAGGATGTTGCCATAAAGGATTTCACTGAATGTTACAGAAAAGGTGATTTTTATCCTTCAGGTTTTAATTTAGTCTGAAGAAATTCAGTTTCAACACTGCAAATCACTTAAACCACTGCCTAATTTCCAGTTAGTTAAGTGTTTTACCACAGAGACAGTCTGTTTTTTCACTTTTTCTCTGTTGCCCCCTCTCTCTCTCTCTCTCTCTCTCTCACTCTGTGTGTGTGTGTGCCTCTTTCTCTCTCTATTCTTACCTGCTCTCAGGTCAGGTAAGTGGCGCAGGAGATGTGGGGTGCTTGGGACATTGTCGGCGACGGGGCACCTTATTCCTATTGCCATTGCGAATCCGAAGGACGACAACCCCAGGTTTATTTTTTCTCCTTCTCACACGGAATTCTGAAAAATATCATAAACCAAGTATTCTTTCTATCTATATATTTACAAATGTACTTTGAAAGAAAATAGTTGAAAGTACATTTGTAATTATAAACTGAATATAAGACAGGGTAAAAAAATGTTAGCAATTGAAACAGTGAAAATGAGGAGGGAAAGGAAGGCTGGAGAGAGAGAAAGAAAGGGAGAGAATCTCTGAAAGTTTTGTTCCATTCATGGATCTTTAATTTCTTTACTTACCATCTCTGTAGTGATTTTTATAGTTGTTCATTTCACTGAACATGGGCTATTTTCATTCTTTTGGTTCAATAAATTTACTTAAATTCTTCCCATAGTCACCAAGGATAAATTATCAAATTATCATTGCTATACTTTCTCTGATGACTTTTCTCTTGGCCCACTTCTTTTGGATGCAGAACACTTTTCAAGCCATTTCTATATTTCTCAGAGCCAGCTAGACCTGACATTTAGACTTTGTTCATGCATCTTACTTCATTTCTTCTATTCGTTTCAGCTTGCATCATATATTTAGCATTTTCATTCAGTATAATATTCAATTGCCATTTTATCTGCTGCTTCCTTCATTCAATTTTTCTCTGGCTTACATCAGGTTATCTCTTTGAATGACTAATTCTCACTAACACTGAACAGTTTCTTTACTATTGCCTATCTGAAAAAGGAAACATGACCCTTATTCTTGGATAAAACAACACACACACACACACACACACACACACACACACACACACACACACACACACACACACACACACATGCACACACACACACACACACACACACACACACACACACACATACATATGTATATGTAGGCAGGGTTTGTAGTTAAGAAGCTTGCACTATGTCATGGCATCTTGGACAAGTGTCTTCTACTATAGACCCATGTCAACCAAAGACTTGTGAGTGGATTTGGTAGACAGAAGCTGAAAGAAGCCCGTCACACATACACACAGGCATACATATATCCATATCCATACATACATTTATATGTACATACATACATATACACACAAGCAAAGGCTGGGCAACTTAGACTAAGAAGATGGTTTGCAGCCACATGGTTTCAAGTGTGGTATCTTGTGAGTGAAACTGATTGATGGAAACAGTGTAGAATCCTTTGAGAGTGTGTCTCTCTTTTACTTCCCTCCTTTGATATATATATATATATATATATATATATATATATACAGAAAAACAAAAAAACGAAGACAGATGTATAAACAACAAGCAGGTATATTAGTTTGTTCCATGCTGGTATGGGTTGTACGATTTGACTGAGGACTGGCGAACCAGATGGCTGCACTAGACTCCAACCTGATTTGGCAGAGTTTCTACAGCTGGATGCCCTTACTAAGGCCATTCACTTTACAGAGTGTACTGTGTGCTTTTTACATGGCACTGTCACTAGTGTTTTTTTACATGGCATCAGCATCAGTGGTTTTTACATGGAAGTAAAACAATGAATGATGTCGCCATTCCTTTTTGATTTTGCAACTGAGTGCTGTGTTTTTGAAAATCTGTGGAATAAAAAATCCCTTACTTCAAAAACTGCTTAGGAAGTGCATCCAGCTATAAAATCCCATCTCAAATACATCCCCATACAACACATGCTAGCACAAGAAAAATAGAAGTTAAACAAATGAAATTAAAGAGCATATGTATGTGTGTATGTGTGTACACACACACACACACACAGTGCTACTAGTAAGCTGACCCTCACAAAATATTTTTCATCTTTTTTGTTTTGTTTTAAGTTTTTTCTTCAATATCTTTATGCTTATAGTTTATTCTGCAATCAGATAGGATGCTTTCTGCTGTCAGTGATGGATGTGTGCTATCATTAGCCTGTCTCTCTTTCCAACTGATAAGTATTCAACTATTATACATTAGGATTTCTATGTTACATATTGGTTTTAAATTTTGGCAAATGACCAGCAATTATGGGGAGGTACTAAGTTGATTAACTCAACCCCAGTGCTTAACTAATACTTATTTAATCGACCCTAAAACGATGAAAGGCAAAGTCAATCTCAGTGGAATTTGAACTCAAAACACAGAAAAGAAGAAATACCACTAATTATTTTGCCCAGTGTGCTAATGATTCTGCCAGTTCACCACCTTTTCAACTATTCATATTAAGATTTTAATGCTAATCTTTTATCATTCATCCATTTATTAAAATTATTTGCTATTATTATATTTTCCTTGCCAATTATTAGAGCTAGTTTTGCTGTAGCCTCATAAAACAGACTTTTCTACTTGTTAATGCATAAATTTAGCATAGTTTCTTTGGCTCAAAATGAGACAACTTCAAATAATAGGTATCAAACAAAGACAATCTTCAAATTATGAAATATTATAAGTATAAGTATTTGTGCATAAAAGTTTTATAACTTAACTTTCCTTATGTGAAATGTGCATCCTTTTCTCTCCTATAATAAGATTCTAATCTTCTAACAGCTTATTTCTCTTTTTGGCACTCTGTCAATTATTACAAGTGTTCTAGTTGACCGAGTCAACAGAATAGCCTATTTATGAAATTAACACACAAGTGGTTGAGCACTCTACAAACAGATGATATATTTAATGTGGTTCTCAGGGACATTCAGCATAATACAGAATCTGACAAGACTGGTCCTTTGAATTATAGATACAACTAATTTTTACCAGCTGAATGGACTGGAGCAATGTGAAATAAAGTTTCTTGCTCACTTGTTTAATGAAACTGTAAAAAGTGGTAGGACACAGTCATTATAAATAGAGCAGCAGCTGGTCATCAAGAGAGAGAGTCGAGTGTCGAAGAGTTGAGAGTCAACAGTTCGAGTCAGTGTCTTGTGGAGCTATCAGTGATAGTAAGGCAGAAGAAGTCAGTGTATTACTATTCTGATATGAAGAGATACAACGGTATCCAATGACTAGTAGCTATTGTGGCTACTAGCGTAAAACAGCAACTATAGTACAATGGCAGTCACACATTAGACCAGTGGGAGGAACCCACTTTACAACAGTGGTGACAAGGAAAAACAAACTTACACAGAGTGAAAAAAAAACATTCATACAAAGAGTTTAAACTAATTCACTCGGAAAAGTAATAATTCGACAAAAAAGAAACAAAAATCTTGTGCGCACTTATGAAAATCGTAAAATATGAAAGACTTGTTAGCTGGAGTAGTTGAGTTGCAAAAACAGCAATGACAACAACTCAAGGAACAATGAGAACAACAACAAGGATTGCAGCAGTAAATGTTACAACTAATGAAGTTGATAACCAAACTGGGGAATACATTTTCACTTGACCATGTAGCAAATTCCATAAGTGAATTCAAACATGACCCTGAATTAGGAGTAACCTTTGAGGCTTACTTTTGAAGATTTGAACAAATTTTTTTGAAAAAGAATGTCAGGATTGGATGGATGAAATGAAAATGCGTCTAGTTTTAAGAAAACTAGCAAGAGCATAGCATGAGAGGTATAGTAACTTCATATTGCCAAAAAAAGCATCTGACATATATTTTACAAACACAGTTGACATTTTGTACAAAATGTTTAATGAAAAGAGCTCACTGTTTAACACTAGATGGAAATGTTTAAACATAGAAAAAAGCAAAGATGAAGACTGTGAGAGATTTAGGCTAGATATGCTTACTCCAGATTCTTTCAAGTGTTTGATTTTTGCACAAGGATTGACAGATAAGAAGGATGCAGAAATCCTAACGAAAATTCTAGCAAAACTGGAAAGGAACTAGGATTTGACATTCCAGAAACTGACATGAAAGAAATTCAACGGAAAGAGTGTTTTCACATAAGACCAGTGCAAAAAATTCAGAAGACAAATAAAGTGTTGCAGGAAAAACAAAAAATATCAGGATGTAAGCCCATGTATGGAATGTGGTGAGATGCAACTGAAAAAAGATTGTCCGTGTGAAAAAGCAAAGTGTTTTCACTGTGGATTTACAGGACATATAAAATCGAACTGCAAAACTAGAATTATAGGAAAATGGAACAAACAAGAAAAAATAAATACCATAAAAACCCATGTAATTTATGCACTTTTTATCGCAAAAATAAAAGTAAACTTTAGAAGGTTTGTAAATTACATGAGTAGATTGTTTCCAGAATTTGAAAAAAAAAATTTTTGTTGAAAAAAGATGTACAAAACATAAACATTCGTACTGGAAGTTGACTCATTTAATGTCAGAATAGGTTTTTGCAGAAAAAATAATGGCTTAAATATAATGAAGTTGATTTTTATTTATGCTGGACGGTATAATGCTTACTTTTTCTGTATAAATTTAGTAAAACCATTAAATGGTTAACTACCTTATGAAGTCTGACATTCATGTTAGTAAACACGGTCTGGGCCATATTTTACATCACTTGGAGTTTCTACCTATCACAATGGAGCACCATTGGCATACATAGTGGTATGGATATTCCTGACTGAAAAAAAAATGTAATGATATGGATAATCTTGATTGTATGTTTTTATTTTTGTCTGGTTATTACTAGGCACAGTTTTAAGTTTGTTGTACTGTTTGTGCCAATCTGGCAACTCTATTGCCACATTCAAATGCATATTCAACATATTTAATTTCTCCTTCGCAGTAAACGGTTCATAAGTTTTGCCCATGCTGACAATAATGGTCATGACAAATTTTTAAGTTTGCTTAACATTTTATAAGTGTGAAAGGGATTAAAATTTCAATACTCCATATCAAAGGTTCCAATAAGAATAGGCAGAAAAGAATTCTGTTTATCTAATCAGTTTGATTGGTCACCTTCCTCTGTTGACTGAGTAAAGTGTCATCCAAGCTGATGTTTATTGGAAATTAAACTTAATTTGCAACACCTGTGCATATTTATCAGCTTTATTTTTGTTGGCAATTCTTATCAACAACTTTTCCTGTGATCATGATTTGAGAAGATACAGCAGTATGTTAAAGACCAGACATAATCTCTTGTGGGCAAGAAATGTAAAATAAAGTTTATTATAAACAACACAAACATTTTGTAACTTAATAGCTTTCAATGTGATACCTGTTAAACAGAAATTATTTTTATTTAATGAAAATTTAATAAAATCTAATCAAATGTAAGTGAAATTATGCTAAATACAGCTAAATTGAAAACCTTTCTCTCTGGCTATATCGGCAATTCTGAAAACTTTTGGGTGTGAATTTTACATGAGTAGAAGCTTTTTTTAACAAATTTTATCCTGAAAATCACCTTCATAAATTACACAGGGGTACAAATTATATGGGTTTTTATGGTAGTTTTTCAACAGGAAAAGTTGTGACTACAACAAACAGAAAATTCATGAATGTGAGAATTGAAACCACTAGTGTCAGAATGCAATTAGACATGGGAAAGGACATCACAATCATAAATGAGAAAACATAGGAATAAATGGGTAAGTCAAAATTATGTAGTCCAAACAAAATAGTGTATAATGTTAAAGGAAGAAAATTATATTTCACGGGCGAATGCATTTGTAATGTTCAAAGGTCAAACCAAAAAAGTGAATGTTTATGTATTGAAAAAAAATCCATGAATTATTTATTTGGTACCGAATCTATGGAAAAATTTAATTTATGGGATACACCCATAGGCATTTTGTGCAATAACGTAAACAGAGCAGTCAAAGAATCTTCGTGGTTTCTGTCACTGTTTACAATTATCATTAAAAAATTTTTTTAATGTATCATATAGGTGTAATTTTTGACGCTGAATCCGAATTTGTTATTCGTTTATTCCAGAAAAGTTTTGCAAAAATGTTACAGGCATTTTCAGAATTTTCAGCCAATCAGAAAACAGCACATTCGCTGCCTCTTCCATCATGAAATGGGGGAGGGCATCAGCATTTCAAAACATTAAACTAGCTATGCAAGCAAATTAAATATTTAAAAGCTACTAACAAGCAAACCAACAGGAGTCGCTGGAAATAACAGTCAAAACATTAAAATATACACGAGCAAAGTTAATATTAAAACATCCGCAAGCAAATTGAATACTTAAAAGTTACGAACAAGCCAACAGGAGTTGCTAGAAATAAGTCAAATTATTGTTTAAAACAGACATTTATTAGTTAAAAAAATTCAAGAACGAAAGTTTGCAAAATACTCTAAGAATTTATAAAATAAATTGTTTCTTGTATTTCCTTCTCTACATAAATTCACAAATATAAGAGTCAACCATACCAAAGTACTTTCAGTTTGTTTAGTGTGAGTCCCATCTGTTATAAAAACAAGCAATTATAGAACAAGTGGTGGTTACACTCCTTGTGCGCATGTACAACATCTTTGGTTACTATGGAAACAGAGTTCTTCCCAATCAGCTATGGAACACGTGGTGCTTCTTTTCAGTGGTTACTATGTCTAAAATACTCACTTCTAATTGGCTAAAATACCCAAATTTTGCACATTTTAAAGGCTAATAACTTTTTAATTATGGATTTATAAGAAAAAGGAATTTCCTTTTCATACTTTGTATAGAAAACTTAATCGATATACCAAATTTGAAAACAATTGGAACAAAATTGTAAACAGTGACGAAAACAACAAAGATCTCAGTCAAATGATTGAATGAGGTCAATGAACTGAGACAAAAAATGAAACAAACTTTCTCAATAGTTTTTTGGAAGGTTTATGCTGTTGCACAAAAACAAAAGCAAGGATTGCTATCAAAGAAAATTCAACACTGATTTTAAGGCCCAAATGAAATGTGCCATTTGCAGCAGTAGAGCAGGTGAATAAAGAACTAGAAAGGTTGGAAAGCCTAAATATAATTGAAAAGATTGACCATACAGACAGGGCAGCACTGGCGGTCTATGTAAAAAAAAATAATAAGCTAAGAGTGTGCGCAGACTTCTCAGCTGGATTAAACAACTGTTTACTCACACACAATTACCCACTACCAAGCCCAGAAGACATATTTGCTAAACTAAATGGAGGGAAAATTTTCTCGAAGTTTGACCTCTCAGAGGTGTACCTTCAAATTCAGTTAGAGGAAGATTGCACGCATCTACTAACAATCAACATGCACCATGGATTGTACCAGTTCAAATGACTACTGTTTGGAGTAAAAGTGGCACCCACCATATTCCAACAAACAATGGATGTTAAGTGATTGTGGCTTCACCATTGCATATCTCGATGACATTTTGATAAAGAGTGAGTAAGGGTGCAACACGTTGATCACAAAGAAAGTATTCAAGAGAATAAGTGAATATGGGCTAAAACTTACAGAAGAAAAATGTGAATGTTTTATGGAAAAAAGAAAATACCTAGGTCAAGTAATTGACAAAAGTGGACCCATCAAGGGTGATGGCAATACAAAATAAGCTGCCCCCAACGAACCTGACAATGCTACAAGCATTCCTAGGCTTGGTAAATTATTACTAAGTGTATATCCCAAATATGCACAAGGTAAAGCACCACTTAATGAATTACTAAAAAAGATGCCAAATGGGTTTGGACTGAGAAATACCAGAAAGCATTTAATGAGTTGAAAGATGTGTTAACTTCAGACTTGTATCTTACACATTTCAATCCAAAGTTAGAGATAATACTAGCTACAGATACTAGCAAGTATGGAATAGGAGCCATGCTCCTACACAAGGATAACGATGGCAGGAGAGAGGCCATAGCTCACACATCAAGGACATTATTTCTGGTGGAAGAGAGCTGATTAAAAAAGAGGTGTTGGCTATTATATTTGGTATGAAAAAGTTCCACAGACATTTTTGATTGCAAACGCGCCATAGAGCTCTAATAACAATATACAGATCCAAGAAAGGAATCCCCACACATATGGCAAACAGACTGCAGTGGTGGAGTACCATTCTATTAAACCACAATCATAGAATGGAATATCTGCCTTCAAAAACGTTGGGGCATGAAGATGGTCTGTCTAGGTTAATTCTAAGAAATAATGAACCACTGGAGAACATCGTAATAGCAGAGCTAAGAACGGAAGCTGAAACAAAAACGTAATGTAAAACATCATGCGTGAACTACCAGTAACTTTGGAAGAAATAAAAAGAAATGCTAGTAATGACTAATTTATTAACGAAACAAAAAGAAACCTGTGGTTGACAAAAGAAATAAAGAAAGGTCTGATGCAAAGAACCACCAAGATGTGAGCATGTACTCTATATGTGATGGTGTACTAATGTATACTCAGAGGGTGGTCATACCACAGATATTACAGAAGAGAATGCTAAAAGAGTTCCATGCGAAGTTTCGTATACTGGCCAAGCATGGACAGGGAAGTTGAAAACCTTGTAAAAGGCTGCAGAGGATGTGTGCCAGCAGTGAAACTACCTACTACAAAATGTGAACGTTGGCCAGAAGTGAAAATACCATGGTCCTGATTGCATATCGATTTTGCAAGCCCAGTAAATGGATATTATTACTTAATAGTAGTAGACAACTAAACAAAATGTCCTGAAGTTGTGAGGTGTTAATGACCAATCTCATATAAGGTAATAAACAGCTTACATGAGCAGTTTGCAAGATTTGGTGTACCTGATATAATTGTCTCTGATAAGAGAACACAGTTTGTATCCAGTGAGTTTAAAAGATTTTGCGAGAGTTCACATTAGAGCATAAGCCTACATCTCCGTATCACTCTACACCGACTGGAAGGGCCAAACGGTTCATGGACACTTTTAAGAAAGCTTTAAAGAAAGCTAATAAAGAAGCCATGGATGAGGTTGAGATCCAACAGTTGTTAAGGGTATACAGGCTAACTCCGAACCCAAATGCACTAGAAGGAAGTTCACCAGTAGAATTAATGTTTGCTAGAAAGGTGAAGTCAGTATTCGATAAACTGTTACTAGTAAAGAAAAAAATACATGCTAGTAAAGACATGCCAAAATTCTTTAGAATTAGTGATAAAATATATGTAAGAATGCACAAAAAGGGGAAGCAATTCTGGGAAGAAAGAGAAATTGTAACATACATAGAAACAATGATGTATGGTGTAAGAAACAGAAATGGAATGGAAAGGAGACAGAAATTAGCTTAAGGAAAGAGTCATAGAAAAGGAACCAACAAGAGTAGAAATACCAATGGATTGAATCTATAAGACTTTTTAGGTTCCAGCACTGTTACAAGAAGTCAAAACCACAAGTTCAAGGGAAAGAGAAAACACTGAATTCCTAAAAGTAAACTCTAAGAAGAAAAGATATTGAATATATATATATAAATTTTTCCTCCTAAGAATTTTATCTATAAGTAGGACATTCTGAAATACTTAGGGGTCAAACAAATTTGCTGGAACAGGCCCCTTAAATTGGGATATATGGTAAGCTTTCTAATTCATATTCAACAATTAAATTGTGATTATTTTCCACTAAAATCTTACTTGATAAATCTTTAAATAAATGGATTATTTGTCAAGAGTGCAATTGAATAGCTCATTAGAGTAATGAAATGAGATTTCATCCACAATCAAAGTAAATAGAAGCAATCAAGTTACAAAATTAAAATTATTAAAAAATGTTTTTCTTTCTACTCACCAAACTTGAATTTCTTCTCACTAGCTATAAATATCAAAATAAAATACCAATAAAATACCATTTGTAGGTTGTGTACAAAATGTTTTTGATATTAGTGTAACAAATACAACAAATACATTGTACTCAAATACAATATTTGTAAATTTTTTGCAAGATTATGCAAATATTTGATTTATCTTACATAATGTAGCTGAGCTGAAATATTTTGCAAAAAAATGAAGAATTACAATACATTTTTAACAACATAGATTAATGTCTTGTTTTAAAAGGTTTTGAAGAGTAAACATCTTCAATCATTGACACTCAGGCAGGCTAGATACTGACAAAAGTAATCAAGTAGGGGTTGAATAAATTTATTCATTATAATTATTTCTACTCAAGGCACAAGGACCTGAAAATTTTGGGGAAAGGGACTAGTTGATTACATCAACCCCAGTGTTTCACTGATACTTAATTTATCGACCCCAAAAGGATGAAAGGCAAAGTCGACTTCAGCAGAATTTGAACTCAGAACTTAAAGGCGGACGAAATACTGCTAAGCATTTCGTCCAGTGTGCTAACAATTCTGCCAACTCACTGCCTTAATTTATTCATTATAATATTGCAAAGACAGTTAACTATTGAAGGTTTAGTATATCTAGCTGCAAATAAATATCATTCATGATGCATTCCACTATTATAAGTAGTAAAACTGCTACTGTTTCATTCTACAGCAAGCATAAATATTTTTTCATACACTGAATTAATTGATCTCAGCTCTTAGTGCATAAAAATATCCTCGAGTCTATTATCAATTGAAAGTCCATTTTTGTATGACAATATGCTTTGTGGATAAAGTAATAGAATAAAATTCAATCTATTACTGATTCTTATTTTGTATAATAATGAACTGAAAATAATATATTCAAAATAAATCATTTTAATAGTTTATCTCAAAGTGAGTGCAATAACTAATTGTTTCTAATATACTCAGTTAAAAATTATTTGAATATGTCCGAAGATTCACGTTACCAAGTAGCTTCCAAACTTTTTTCATTCCAAAGAACTTTTTACCTAATATATTGATTTCAAATTTTGGCACAAGGCCAGCAAGTTTGGGTGGGGCATAAATTGATTATATTGGCCCCATTGTTCAACTGGTACTTATTTTATTGATTCTGAAAAGATGTAAGACAAAGTCAGTCTTGGGGGAATTTGAACTCAGAATGTAAAGATGAAACACTGCTAAGCATTTTGCCCAGCATGCTAACAGTTCTGCCAGCTTGCTGACTTTTTTTTTTTTACCCAATATATTACAAGCTATTATTTATAACTATTCACTTCAAGATAAACCTTTGCATTTTTCATGAATCTTCTATATTTGTATTCTATAATGTAAACAATATATTCAAAATTCATTCAAAATTAATACAACACATTATATGTGTGTGTGTGTGTGTGTATGTATACACATGCATACATACATACATACATACATACATACATACATACATACATACATACATACATACATACATACATACATGCATACATACATACATACATACACATACCAACATAGTGTGAGGGGTATTTGAGGACACATTCAGTCGTTGTTGCCATGTGTGCAAAACACAGTGATTTAGAAATTTCCCAGTTTTCAAATGTTGCAAGACTTTTGTACCTAAAGTTTGAATGGAACTGGAAGCCTCTGGCAGGATTGCTTCAACTGTATCAATGAGGAAAACATATTCTAAACATTCAGACACTATAAGGATACCATAATTTCATCCAATGCATTAAAAACATTATTGTTGATGATCCTGAAAAATCAATGAAGGCCATCACCAAAGAACTTCAAATATAGGAGTGGACTATAGTGTATAAAGACATTTGATGCAAGTTGTATATATTGAGGAGAGGATGCTAATTCATGTCTGTAAAGACACAGGAAAAGTTTTTGACCATGTCAGTGATTACTTAACAAAGTTAAAAAAACCTTCTGCTGAAAGAGGGAAAAAAGTATGTAGTGGCGTGTGTGGCTGCCATTGGCCGCCATCTTGGGAAACAGCCATTGCGCATGTGCAAGGGACTTGCCATCAGCGGAAGTACCTGAGCACGCATGCGCAATACAACAGGTGGAGAGAGAGCAATAGCATTCAATCTCTTATCCATCCAGCAGCTGTCGCAACAGGACGTTCTTCCAGGCTCTCACAACTCGACCCCGACATGTGGTCGAAGCTTCTTTGGTATCCCAGCGGCATGCCTGTTCACCCAGGAATGAAACGGCTCTACACCAACCTAGAATAAATTATTGATCTGTTGTTACCGTTATCCCTCGTGTTGTTGTATTTCTGGATTTTAATGATTAATATAAGAACTGGGGAGAGATGGCTGAGCCGTCATATCTCATCCAATTCTTATAAGTATATATAATTCTGTGTGGAACAAAAAAAAAATCGAAATAAGAAGGAAAATAATTCTGGTTAGAAAAAAAAGAAATGGAAAAAAAAAATAATGTGTTGAAAGAAGAAATTTTTAAAATCTCAAAGGGGAAAGGTATTGTGGCGGACGCGTCCAGGTCCACTACTAATAAATAGTGGATTGACACAGTCAGTAATGTCAATCAGTGAGGTACATTTTTCCAGCCAGTCCTGCAGAGACGACGAAATATGTTGTCATAATGCAGGACATAACACATCCTCACTATACCATGGCTTCACTGAAAGCCTTCATTGTTCAGGTGATAGCTGAAAGAAATGAGAACCATTTAGTGGAGGCATGTCAATGATTCCAGTCCCACATTGAAGATTTATAGAATAATCTTATAAGAAAGCTTATTGAGCATATTTGAATTAAAACACTTAGTTTCTGCAAGATTTTGTTATTTTATTAAATTACCAAATATGTCCTCAAATACCTCTTGCATCCTGTATATATATTTCTTAGACAAAAAAGAGATAAATATGCTATGACACTGAAAGATGGATTTCTATGTAAATGCAGAAAATGTTTGTTGATGAAGAATTATATGTCAGAAATTAGATGGAAAATGGAATAGTGTTTAACAAGTGCTTACCTCTTTTCAGTCTGAGGGGATTAGAAGCAGTAAAGTTAAAATCCATTTCAGATTGTTGTAACTGTACTGCAAAATTGAACAAAATTTATAACTTACGCTTATTAGTTAATGACAATAATTGTTAGTTGTTACTATTACTATCACTAATACTACCACCATGGTCATTATTACTATCATTCCATTAACTTCCACCACTAACACTCCATTTTATGCAGTCAGAAATATAACTTCAGAACTAAATCTAGTTTCTTATATTTCTGGGCAAAGTAAAGGCATTAAGGTTTATCAATGTTCTAAATAGCTACTCATGGATGCAGTGCTTTAGTGTGCATTATATTATCGGTGCTAAGTAAGAAATTTTCATTATTACCAAACAACATATTAGTAAAATATAATTCTCGAGTACCTTTCAGTAATGTGATCAGTTAGTGAGATAGGTTTCACTTAGTATGTGGACAGAGAATATCACTTCAACTTATGAGATATCACTACTGTTCTGTTCTTTTACTACAAGCATAATGGATAATGGTTACTGGTTGATGTTAATTTTAGCCACTAGAACATGATCTCTGCCCTTTTCTGTATTTTAATGGAAAATTTATATTTCTGTTATTCTGGTTTCTGCAGGAGAGTTGAGTTAAGAACTCAGTCAGCTGAATATGGAAGCTAGTTTGATTCCATTAGTGAATTAAGAAAAGGTATTAATATCATCACCTTCCATTTCACCTTTCCTGTGAAGTATAAAATCTTTGAACTTAATCAAATAAAACCAATAATATCAGCCTCATACTGTAGCAATGTGGTTGAATATCTCACTAACTGTTTTATTGTACTTAATTTTGTCCTTTTGAAATAAGATGTCACCAGAGCCCATTTTGTCTTTCATTCTTCAGAATCATTAGGATAAGCATTGGTATTAATTCAGTCATCTGCTTCTTTCACACTATATTTTAAAGACATTATTGAGTTGGAATTGGAAATCACTTGAAAACTAACTTTCCTTTTGTGCTATTAAGATGCTAAAAGTATTTGAAAAGTAAATGATGAAGAGAAATTTCATAGCAGAACATAGTTAAAATAGTTCCTATATTTGTTTACATGATGATTTAATATCAAATATATTGAGTAATAATATTACATAACTACTCACCTGCTTGTTGTCTTAGAACTGGAAAAAAAAAAGAAAGGAAAATATGTATATATATATGTACTCTTTTTTTTTTTTACTTGTTTCAGTCTTTTGACTGTGGCTATGCTGGAGCACTGCCTTTAGTTGAGCAAATTGACCCCAGGACTTATTCTTTGTAAGCCTAGTACTTATTCTATCGGTCTCTTTTGCCGAACCGCTAAGTTACGGGGGATGTAAACACACCAGCATTGGTTGTCAAGCGATGTTGGGGGGACAAACACAGACACACAAACATACACACATATATATATATATACATATTTACGATGGGCTTCTTTCAGTTATATATATATATAAAATATAAATAATATCTGAATTAACTAGACAGCATATGTATGTAGGTAAAATGTACATACAAAGTGCCACATATAGGAATTGAATCTGAAACCACGTTTGTGAAGCCAAGCTTCTTAACAATACAGTGATTCCTCTACCCATACATATGCCTGTGTGTGTGTGTGTGTGTGTGTGTAGTGTGTAGGTTTATAAACAAATTCCATCATATGATAAAAGTACTGGAACAGTGTATACTGAACATTATCAAGTACACTTCCAGTTGACTGAATTTAAGTGTAAGTGACTGATCCAGCTTAAACTTAATTTTCAGGAAGAATCAGCATGATAGAGTGTGTGATAAGGTTTGATCTTTAAATTACTGATAGAGTCCCCCTTTCAGGCTTCAATGCTGTTTTTTTCTTCTCAATTTCATTCACAAGGCTTGGGTTTATCTAAGGCTACGATAAAAGACACTTACACATGATACATTGCAGTATGACCAAACTCAGACAACCGCCATATGGTCGACCCTTTAACATTTAAACCGGCCATATCTGGCCAAAATATTCTACCTATTTTATGTTAAAACTGGCCAGATCTGGCCCCTCACACATGCCCTACAATATCATTCTAAACTTTAAGTTACCTCATAAAAATCTGAAGCTATAAGACAATGCATGATTAATTCAAAACAATGTGAATAATAAGCATTACATCTGACAGAATAATCTGAATGCTAAAGGGTTAAACTATACATAAATAAGAAGGTTTGTAGACGAGCACTGGCAAAATATCCTCAACATGTAGAATTATAAAATTCAGATTCAGTGGGAAAGAAAACTAGGGATGCAAAGAGATGTTGAAGAAATAGTAAGGTCATATATATCAGTGTGGAGGCGCAATGGCCTAGTGGTTAGGGCAGCGGATTCGCGGTCATAGGATCGCGGTTTCGATTCCCAGACCGGGCGTTGTGAGTGTTTATTGAGTGAAAACACCTAAAAGCTCCACGAGGCTCCGGCAGGGGATGGTGGCGAACCCTGCTGTACTCTTTCACCACAACTTTCTCTCACTCTTACTTCCTGTTTCTGTTGTGCCTGTAATTCAAAGGCTCAGCCTTGTCACGCTGTGTCACGCTGAATATCCCCGAGAACGACGTTAAGGGTACACGTGTTTGTGAAGTGCTCAGCCACTTGCACGTTAATTTCACGAGCAGGCTGTTCCGTTGATCGGATCAACTGGAACCCTCGACGTCGTAAGCGACGGAGTGCCAACAACATAGATCAGTGCTACTCAAAGTGGCGGTCCACAGATCGGTGCCGGTCTGCAAGCCATCAGCTACCGGTATGTGGCAAGTTTCCAGAAACATTATAAAATGCTTATGTAATGTTGTATTATTCGTTTACAAAATAAATATAAGATAAAAAAAATTGCCAACTTTTATTATATTCATTATATATATATTGCTTCCGGTATGAATTAATATTACTAAGAAATATTACTGGGCCCTGGCATACTGGAAAAAAAAAGCTGCCAGTATGCCACATCAGATAGTTTGAGAAGCAATGATATCATAATGAGAAAGATTGATAAGAAAAGAAACAAAAAAAATTGTTATAAATATACTGCATGAAAATCAAGATTGTTAGGTGACAGAGTATCACCATCATCGTCATTGCCATCGTTGTCTTCGTCATCGTTGTCTTCATCATCGTTGTCTTCATCACCGTTGTCTTCATCACCGTTGTCTTCATCATCGTTGTCTTCATCACCGTTGTCTTCATCATCGTTGTCTTCATCATCGTTGTCTTCATCATCGTTGTCTTCATCATCGTTGTCTTCATCATCGTTGTCTTCATCATCGTTGTCTTCATCATCGTTGTCTTCATCATCGTTGTCTTCATCACCGTTGTCTTCATCATCGTTGTCTTCATCACCGTTGTCTTCATCATCGTTGTCTTCATCATCGTTGTCTTCATCATCGTTGTCTTCATCATCGTTGTCTTCATCATCGTTGTCTTCATCATCGTTGTCTTCATCATCGTTGTCTTCATCATCGTTGTCTTCATCATCGTTGTCTTCGTCATCGTTGTCTTCATCATCGTTGTCTTCGTCATCGTTGTCTTCATCATCGTTGTCTTCATCATCGTTGTCTTCATCATCGTTGTCTTCATCATCGTTGTCTTCATCATCGTTGTCATTGTCATTGTTGTCATTATTGTTGTTATTATTGACATTGTCATCAGTGGTGGCAGCATCATTGTCATTGTCATCGTTGTTGTTGGTAGTGTCAGAATTGGCAACGTCACAGGCATCGCTATCATCGTCATCAGTGACAGTGGCATCTGTGGTTTCTATGGCGGGATGCCCTTCCTAACACCAACCACCCAGCAGAGTGGGCCGAGTGCTTTTTATGTGACATCAGAAGCAGTGAAGTTACCAAGTAATTTGCAAGACAAGACCCCTCAACTGATGGGGAGTGGTATGGGGGGAAAGAAAAGGTGTTTTGCATTTGAAGAAAGATATGGCTACTTCAAATAGAGAGAGAGAGGGAGAGAGAGGAAAGAAAGATGGTGAAGATGTGACAGAGAGTGGGTAGAGACTGTACTTCAAGATCATAGTGAAGAGGACCAGGGATTTAAGAAGGTGGGTTCCCAAGATTTTGAAAGGAGAGTAGGAGCTAGAGGTGGGGGGAAGGGAAAGGGTAACAGAGGCATATTTTGTACAGGTAGGTGTTTATGTGAGGAAGAATGGAGGGGAGGCAGGAAACAGCGGTGGTGAGCATGGGTGCATTGTGGAGGCAGGAGGAGGCCATGGATTGTACTTTGTGTTTTCTGCATAGCATATTGCTAGTTGTCTCAGACCTTTGTCATTTCCTCTGTAAGGTTCAACATCCAAAGATCATTTCTCACCACTCCATCCCACATTTTCTTGGGTCTTCCTCTTCCTCATGTTCCCTCCAAATTTAGAGATCAGCACTTCTTTATGCAGCTGTCCTCATCCATATGCATCATATGACCATACCAGTGCCATCTTCTCTCTTGCACACTATATCTGATGCCACTTACACCCAATTTTTCTCTCAAAACATTTAAACTTTGTTGTACATGTACTGACATTGCACATCCAGCAGTGTATTCTGACTTCATTTTTCTTTCAAGCTTTCACATGTCTTCTGCAGTTACAGCCCATGTTTCACTGCCATGTCAGTACACAGCATCATACAGTTTGCTTTTCACTCTGAGGGAAAAGCCCTTTGTTACCAACAAAAGTTATAACTCTCTGAACTTTGCCTAACTGGTTCTTATTCTAGCAACTATGCTTTCAGAGTAACCTCCGCCATTGCTAATTTGGTCTCGTAGGTAATGAAAACTATCTACTACTACCAAGGATTCCCCCTAGACACTTGAGGAAATTTATTTCCTGTATGACAGGAGAAGATAAAAATGAATGATGATTTATAGGCATGAAACCTTAACATAAAATGAATTAGGCATAACATATGTGAACATGCATTTCTCATATGATCCAAGAGAAATAGATTTCTTTCTGCTGGAAGTCAAAACCAGATCATAGACATTTCTTTAGGAAATTACTGCCATTAAATCAAGATAATATGAATAATGAAAGCTGGGAGAAAGAGTTTTCTAGCTAAAAAAAATGGCAAAATACTTTTCCAAATCAATCTTTTCATTACTTTTATATCATATGAGGTATGAAAACCAATATGTAAAATGAAAATGAAGACATTGATTTAATGAAGTTCTGTATCAGAAAACTGAAGTAAAATTTGAATAATTTTATGTCAGCAATTAAGGAGTAGTATAACTAGACATTTACTTCAGTCACTAATATATAAATTTATTCTCAGATACTAATTTCTGAATCGTTACAATATAACTTTGAAATGCACCTATATGTTTCAATATCAATAGTTTGTAAAGATTTAAACAAATAACTTTTTTCATTATTTAGCTGCTGTTTGTAATGTAACTCAAAAGATATTTAACTTGTTTGTTACAAACACACAAGAGACTGTTCCAAGTTCTATGATACAAACTTCTTGTGTTTAAGTGATTTAAATTGAAACTTTCAATCAAAATTTTATTTTAGCTTATGTTTCAAAGACCAGATTAATAATGACAAAACTATTGTTTTTTTAATTCTTCACTATTTCAAAAATTATTTGAAACAAAAGTAGTTCAGTTCAATAGAATTATGGTAAAAAGAAAAGAGGTTAATTAAAATTATGATGGAAAGTTTAATTTAAATGCAAACACTTTTTAACAAGGTGTGATCATAGATTCAGAGACAATTTCAGGGATATTGGTATCAAAAAGATTATTCAAATTCTCTGTTTTGAAAGAATAAGGATTGACTTACATGAAAGAATTTACCTTTATATTCAGTAAAGGTATAATTATTAAAGGGCATAAAATTGCTTCAGACAAAAGAAGTGAATGTAAAGTGAAAAAATAATTGGATCTGAAATTTGAATAAATAATATTTTTAATAATATATAAAAATGATGATTTGGCTTTCTTCAAAATCAAATATGAAAATATCCTACCTCTTCCATTTGTTAACCCCAAAATGACCAACAATGTGAGAACAACACCAATCCTGAACATGGTGAACAATTTTAGACAAGGAATAAAATGGTGATTGAGCAAAAGGCGAGCAATGTGTGTTATATATACGCACGCACGCACACACACACACACACACACACACACACACACACATACACACACACATACACACACATACACACACACATTCACACACACACACACACACACATGCACACATGCGCGCATGCATGCATACACACACACAAACACACACACACACAAATACATATATGCACATATATATATGTATGTATATATGTATATATATGTGTGGGTGTTTTTTCAAAACACTGTCTGGTTTAAAAAGCCACATCAGACGCCATGAAAGGGCTAAGGTGTAGGTGCAGGAGGTGGTCAAACTCTGTTTAAGGAGTAGACAACCACCATATATATGTGTGATAATGTGTATATGTATATGTATATGTGTGAGCGTATATATATATATATATATATATATATATGTGTGTGAGTGTATATATATATATATATATATATATATATATATATATATATATATATATATATGCATACATATATACATATATATATATAAATATATACATACGTACACATATACATATATATACATTTATGTATGTATGATGTATGTATAAACACAGACACACACACACACACACACAGAAAATGCAGTGATAGACAAAACGAATGATAAAGAGAAAAGGAGTGAGAAAAAAGTAAAAGCTAAGCTTTGTAAGATTTATTGAATTCTGCAGACAAAATCACAGACAACAAAGCATTTGAAAGTTTAATTTTGTTTGTCCTATTCAATGTTGGATCTTTATTCCAGTCTCAGGCACGACTTTTCCCATCACCAAATCAATAGTAATCTTATTTATTTCAAATTCTTAGACCTTTCTTGGAACCAAAACAGGTGTCTTAACAATAAACAAGTGTTCTAAGGCCATTTAATGTTGACAGGTGTCAAATTCTTTTTTGAACACTCACTTAGTTTATATTTCAATACTTGTATATTATTTGTTCCCAAGTTTTATCAACAACACCATGAATTTTGTTTAAATCCAGAACCAATGGAGATCATGACTTCTTATTAATAATTGTATGAAGAGCTAACCTGAAATTATGATTTATGCTCGCAGTGTAAATCCCTAAAGAATACATTGTTATCCTTGAGAAAGAATTTCTCCTGTTGTTAAAAACTGGACACTCAGTGAAATATATCACATTTGCTCATAGAGGGTGATTCTAATGCTACTGTATGAAAATAATTAAAGAACAACAGGACAAAAATGTAATCAGGAGTCTGACTTAGTGAAGTTAAACTCCTGATATGCGCACATATAATATAGGCTGTACTTTTCATGTGAGGCAGTGTCCATAATGTTTACAGGTTTACCCAGGCTCATAAAATTGATGTGAGTGCAGTTCAACTTGAATATTTTGTTGGTAGATGTTTGTAAGAAAGAAGTATGAAGGAGAGAATTTAAAGGGTATCAGTGGTGGAAAGGAGGGAATAAGTAAAAGTTTTATGGTGTGATCTGAGAAGGGCGAGACACAGTATTGGTGACAAGGAGAGGCAGATGTATTAAGTAAATCTGAGTGCATCAGTAAGCAGACAGCTAGTTCAGAGAACATTGTCTGTTGTAGTGGTGATAGAATAAGCAGAGAAAGAAGAAACAGCATGTTTGTGGGCCTGTGGTTGTAACATGTTGGTAAGTGAATCTTGGATAAACAGCCTAGATGACCTTTTTTGAATGTGATCTAGTGATCTAGGATGCTTATGTGGGCAACAGAAGCATTATTTCTCCTTCTCCCACCTCACCCTTTTCTCTCTCTCTCTGTTTTAGTGTGTGGCTATATAGTCCACTGAAACAAGCTGCAGTATGTTTTATTTTCAAAAAGCACAGCTTCTCTGATACTGCTACCTACCAACTGATTGTTCTCACTTCTAAGATCTTAAATAACCAAGTCTTTCATTCTATGAGTCTCTTTTATTGTACTTAACTGCAAAACTATGTTTTAGGATAGCTAAGTTGTTCTCTAAATGGAACTCTCACATAACCTATTTGCTTATTGAGATTCCAACATGCTTTCAAGATAACACCATGTGTCATTGATTTCATTATCATTACATATTTTACAAGACATGGGTTACTGGCCCAGCATCTAAACACCTTTCTGAAGAAGAGTACTTTTCCTACAGGAATGAATAACATCAGGACTGAGTCAATTTTACATTGTTGCTACAACCAACAGTATTTTTATTGTAGTAGCTGTATTGAGAAATGTCTTGGTTATATACACAACAAAACCAAGTTGTAGATGTCCTGGCTGATTGACCAATTCCCAACTGACTCACAAAATATATTATGTATATTTGAACTTTAAAGTGATGAAAAATGACTGAGTAAAGTTAGTAAAATTCAGCCATTTCAATTTTATTCAGCTTCTGGAATTGTACAAAGACTACATTTCACCAAACTTCTAAGAAGAAATTGTAAATATAAATTCAGGAAAATGAATGAAAGAATTTGTGGTGCAACCCCACACATTACAGTTTTTTGACATCTCAGACAAGTTTATAACTTTTTGTTACATGTTTATATTTTCTAAATTACTTTTCTCATTTATGAAATGAAAGCGGCAATATTTAATTTGTAGTGTATTCAATAATTTATTCTATATTTTATTTAATGGGATGTCTTCATATTTTTGGTAGGCCATTCATCAAATATTAATCTCATGTTATGAAGGCATAACCTTTTTTCTTCAGAAATGTCTTAAAGTGTTTTCAAATGCACAAGACAGTTCATGTGTTTAAAATCATAAAAATTAACATAATCTCCACTAAACAGTGATATATTTCAATAATTGGGAGTTTAGACTGTGGTAATGAGATGAAACTGAAGCATAGGGCCAGTGACATCACATAAATGGTTGCAGGCCTTGCCAAAAGCAAAGAAATGAGGGAAGTCATGTGAGTGGAAGCAAGATGAGCGAGAACCCTGGAGAGAACTGTATTGCATACACCACCATAGTTAAGGATTTTTTTTTAAAAGAGATCTCAATGCAGCTGTTTCTTGGTGGGATGAGTTCTCCAAGTTATGTTTAAGACTATTCTTAACATTAGGCTCTAAGTTCTATCTAGCTTGGATTCCAGTTTTTAGAAAGTGGATTTTTAATTCTGTTCTTGGATTGAAGTGTGATGTGATGTAGTGGTCACAAGTCCAAGAGAGGCTTTGCTTCATGTCAATGTTACTACCTTCTTCAAGTCTACGAGAAACATGTCCATGCATGATCTCTTTTTGGTATGCTGAACGTTCCACTTCCAGGTCTTGTCTGATGTATGCTTGTCCAGCTGATTTGGTGTTGTATGGGAGGTCATCAGAAAGAGAGTACTTTCTGAGGAGCTCACTTCCAACACATAGGATATTGTTTACTTCACTTTTCAGCACTAAGTTAATGTATTTATTTTTGCTGCTATTGTTTATCAAGTGATGTCTGACAGAGACCATGCAACATTCAATGGCTATCTGCACTGATCTCAAGCCCCTACCTCTTTTATCTCTTCTTAGGTAGAGCCTGTTGATATCACTATCTTTGTGGAGATTTCCAGTTGATGTTAGAATCTTGTGTGTTTTAATGTCTATGGAATGAATTTCTTCTACAGACCAGTCAAGTATCCCAAATGTTGGAACCAGCACTGGTAGTGCAAATGCATTGTGGGATATTGTCTTGTTGTAAGAGAAAAGTTTGGACTGCCATATGTTTCTTAGTCTGGTGTAATATTCATGGGTCACACTTTCTTTATTCACAATACCTTGGTATGATATATTTTCATCAATGCCAAGGTACTTGTAGCATTCTTTGTGTGGAACAGGAGAGATAGTGAGATCATTGATTCACAGGTTTTGTGTCAGAGAGAGTGATTTTCCCCCTTCAACAATTAATTAAGAACATTTCTTCTGGTTAAATTCCATTCCTATGTCAGCTGAAAATGTTATTAATTCCAGTTGTGTTTTGGCATTGCTAACGTTTTTAGCATAAATCTTAAGATCAACCACAAAAAAATTATGGATTACATTAATATCTCTTGCCATTGCAGACCCTAGCATGTAGGCATTTGTGTTTTTAGCAGGAATGATAATAGGTTTAATGCCAAAATGAACAGAGGTACAGAGAGATTACCTCCTTGGAAATCTTTATGGCATTGGAGATGATCGTTCCACTCTCTGTTTTAAGTGTGAGGATTGTGACTCAAGTGTTTGTGAGCCTCTCAATGGCAGCAATTAAGATAGCAGGCACTTTTGCCAAATGGAGACACTTCAGCAGCCATGAGTGGGGAATAGAGTCAAATACCTTCTTATGATCAAGTCATTCTGATGAAAGGCTTCTACAATGTTTTTTTGTTTACCTCAGATAATACAGTTCTGTTTATCAGAAGTTATTCAGCACATCCCCAGACTCCCTTCTTTCCACCAGCCAGCTCATCAACCACTATGGTATATATGTATGCATGTATGTATGTATGTATGTATGTATGTATGTATGCATGTATGTATGCATGTATGTATGTATGTATGTATGTATGTATGTATGTATGTATGTATGTATGTATGTATGCATGTATTATGAATGCATGCATGTATGTATGTATCTATGTATGTATGTATTTATGTATGTATGTATGTATGTATGTATGTATGTATTTATGCACATGTGCATGTATAGGTGCACCCATTTTATTACAGTTGGCATTGATACTGTTCACTCTGGACTTACGATTGGGTGAACCTGTCTTTTTGCTTATGCACCCCGAAATAAAACAAAAAACATTGTTTATAAAGAAATATTCACTCTTAATGCAACATGAATACTTCAATACCTTAATTTGTCATTACTATCATTACATTCAATAATAAAATCGATCGTTTTTCTACTTCAAGTATTACATATTTTTCTCTTATAAAATACACACATATGAGAGGAGTAAATTATATATATAATAATACTTTGAATGTGGCTCCCAAGAAACAGTAAAAGTAATTACCTGATCAATAACGGGTATTACTGCTAATATATATATTCAACAAGGTAAAGAAAGGCTATAGTGGGGCTCAAGTTGAGTGGGTACATATATATATATGAGAGCATTGTAGTTTGCATGAAGCTTTGTAATATCGAAGAAGGTAAAAAGAGAGAAAATAGAAAGCTTCTGACAATGTGGAAAGTTTTATAAAACCTTTACATTTCAGGTGCAAAGGCCCAGCTTCAGAAGAAAAACAGTCTGGGAAATGTCCAGTTATGCCTGTTCCATTCAGCCATACAGGGTTATTTGAACTTTGAACTTCTCTGCAGTAAGATCTGAAATATAAGATCTTCTCTACCCTGATGATGGAGGTTCATCTCATCCTATATTAAATGCATCCATACATCCACATATTGTGATGAACTAAATTTACCAACATTACTATGGATCACTGAGCCCCCAGAAACAGCTGTTGTACTTACCTTTCTTTCACCCCTTTAATTTTATCTATCATTTGTACTCTGTGTAAGTTGGACCTATTAATATAAATATCTATATATTTATACATATAAATTCATCATCTGAAAGTTTCCACCTCATTTTGCATGTATACATATATACATATTTTGTATTTGATGTATTTAATATATTTAATATATTTAATATATTTGATCTGTCTAATTTGTTTATCTGCATAATTGTTTCTATACCCACTCAACTTGACCCCCCCCCCCTTATAACCTTTCTTTACCTTGTGGAATGATCCTCTGTAAAGACATTGGAGTCTAAATCTGAATCTTTTGTCCTTTGAGCACTACTGTCTTCTATACAGAGAATATCTACATCTCATTTGTGAACAATATATATATATATATATATATATATATATATATATATATATATTTATTTATATATATCATCATCATCGTTTGACATCTGCTTTCCATGTTGGCATGGGTTAAACGGTTTGAATGGAAACTGGTAAGTTGTGGCCTGCACCAGGTTCCAATCTGATTTGGCAAGGTTTCTACAGCTGGATGCCATTCCTAATGCCAACCACTCTGAGAGTGTAGTGGGTGCTTTCTACATGCCACTGGCATAGGTGCCATTGACCTGACACCAGCACTAGCCACAACTATGGTCTCTCTTGGCTTGACAGGTCAACACAAGCATGGTATATCACCAAGAGTCTTGGTCACCTGTCATTGCCTCCGTGAGGCCCAATGCTTCAATGGTGCTTTTTACACGCCACTGGCATGGGTACCATTCAGACGGCACTGGCATCAGCCATGACTACGGTTTCACTTGGTTCAACAGGTCTTCACAAGCACAGCATATTGCCCAACAACTGAAGGCTACTTTTAATGGGCCAGTTATGCGACACTGGCATCAGCCACGACTACGATCTCACTTGGCTTCATGGGTCTTCTCAAGCATGACATATCTGCAAAGGTTTCTTTCTTGACATATCTCCAAGTGGCCCAACAGATTGTGCTTTATCACCTCATCCCATGTCTTCCTGATCTACCTCTTCCACAGGTACCCTCCGCCAGTAGAGTTTGACACTTCTTCACACAGCTGTTCTCATCCATATGCATTACATGACCATATCAGCACAGTCATCTCTCTTGCACACCACATCTGATGCTTCTTATGTCCAACTTTTCTCTCAGGACACTTACACTCTGTCATATATGCACACTGACATTTCACACCCAGCAAAGCATACTAGCTTCATTTCTTACAAGTCTACACATGTCCTCAGTGGTCACAGCCCATGTTTAACTGCTGTGTAGCATGGCTGTTTGTTACCAGCAGAGGTAGGAGCTCTCTGAATTTTGCCCAGGCTATTCTTATTCTAGCATCTATGCTCCTCAGAGCATCCACCTCTGCTACTAACTTGGTCACCTAGGTAACGGAAGCTATTGACTACTTCTAATTTTCCCCACTGGCATGCGATGAAATCTATTTTCTGTACATTTTTGATATTTATTGTCCCTGTTGCACCTTCCACACACAAAAACTATTTTCTCTGTTAACCTTCCTCTGATATTGCTGCACCTCTTATGTGTCCATAATTTACACCAGGTACATCTTACGGAGTTTCTACCTATGCCTTTTCTACAAATCGAGCAGGGCCATCTACCTGAAGGGATTTGTGATTTGTCTGCCTTCCTACTTACTAAGACTTTGGTTTTTGCTAGGTTAACTTTAAGGCTCTTTGATTCTAGACCTTACTTCCATACCTGAAACTTCTTCTCTACTTCTGGTAGTGATTCAGCTATAAGAGCAAGGTTGTCAGCATAGAGGAGCTCCCAGGGGTAGCCTGTCTTGAATTCCTTTGTTAACAGCTGGAGGATTATGATGAGCAAGAAGGGGGCTGAGGATTGATCTTTGGTGAACACCTATGCATGTGTGTGTGTGTGTGTGTGTGTGTGTGTGTGTGTGTGTGTGTATACAGATATGACACCAGCAGCTATTGATCAAGAAACTGTTACTAAATGTGTCCTCCTTTGTCCAGTGATTTCTACTAATCACCAGATACAAACTCAACATATTCATGAACATCAAACAACCCCTCCTAGCAGAGAATTTTATTAAACAAGAGAACTAAACCAAGTTCTCTTGTTTAATAAAATTAATAAGAACTAAACTTTGATGGACACCTACCTACATGCTAAATTCATTGCTGAATTCATTGCTGTCATCTTACTGATAGCATCTCTGTATACAGCTTGCATAGCTCTGACAAGCCATTCAGCTAAGTGTTTTAGCAACTGGTCAACAACAGATCATGATATGCTGTCAAAGGCTTTCTCCAGACTAACAAATGCTATGTATAATGAGTTGCCCTTAGCTTAGAAATCCTACATTTGTTCACACACATAATTGAATTACATTTCTTTCAAGTTAAATTTTCTTCCTAATTAATTATGATATAACTTTTCTATAGTTTTCAAAAGTTGATCTATAAATTTGATATCTCTATTGTGGCTTTTTTCTTGAATATTTCCTTTATCTTTATAACAATTGGCAATAATACTATGACATCCATCATTGTGCAAGTTCTCTCACTGTACAACTGGACTAATTATGCAAGTAAATAGAGCATGCCTTATTTCATTGGATATTTTCAGTGTCTTGGTGACTATCTTTGGTGGTCCAGTTACTTTTCTCACCTTCAAATCTTTAATCTCCTTTTCAGCTGTATAGCAAGTCCCTCTTTAGCTGGTCCCTCTGTTGGGTCTGTTTATACTTGGAGCACTTCCACTCTTACCTGAACAATCTTGTCATTCAGTGACTCCTCTAAGTAGCATTTTCATGTCTTTTTTTCTTTTCAGAATTAAAGAGGACAAATGCATCACATTCCCAACACATTTCTCCCCCATGTACATCCTAATTCATCCTGACACTGCTTTTCAGTCCTGAACAACACACGCCTCTGATTTTCTTGCTGCAGAACATTGGCAAACCTCTTACTTTTCAGTTTTTCTCCTTGTTAAGTATACCTGATGTCTAACTACTCTTCTAGCTACCTGATATATCGATCACTTGTCTTCCATCAAACTTCTCATCTTTCTTAGCTTTTTGGCTCTATTTGCTTTACTGTTTCTACTACCACACACCATTGCTCCATTGACAGATCTGGCACGTGGATCACAGCAGATCACATCGTAGAAAGTATCAGTTATCTTTTTTTTTTAAGTTCCTGTCTTCTCTCCTTCTCATCATGTGTGAACTTGTATTGCTTTGAATCTATGCATAGTCAAGATCTTTCAACTTCCATATTGTCCTTCATCAGAAGGTCTTGTATCACTAAGTCTGTCATGCTCTTATCTTGAAGTTACTGATTGCTTGTCTATGTTAAGTGGTACATTCTCCACGAGGGAAGGACTAAGTATTTACATCTAATTATCTATCCTGCTTCTTGAGGAGTATGAAGTCTATTTGGCTTGCATGTTCACTTGAGTAGTTGGTGATCAGGTAGGTGGCTGATTTCCTGAAGTTTCCTGATTTCCTGAGTCTCTCTCCATGTTACCTCTTTTTCACAATACTTGACCCTTCTCTAACATCTCTATAGTCTCTCCCAATTTATCTTTAATTGGGCTAACACTGATGGTGGCAGCCCTAAAATTTTTAACCTAACAAGGAGAAGACAGTTTCCAGTTAAGTGTGAATTGTTTGGTACTGTTTTCTTTATCTGAAAGAGAGTTTGGTGCAATATTTGATGATAGCTGAAGGATAGATGCTACACCAGGCCATCCCACTACTGTATGTAGCCCTAATGTAATAATCCCTTATAAGCAATTAGTATCATGCCACTAACATTAAAGAGGCTATCTGTCAGGACTAAAGAGTTCTTTCTACATTGTGTCAGCTTTTATTCAGAGATACAGCTCTCTCAGATGCATTGCCTTTGCTACAACAAGTTGAGTTTACATCTTCTTTATGTAGTTCACTAGCAAGTTTGCTCAGGTTCCCTAACTTCCTAAACAGGTCACATTCACATTCAAAACCATGTCCTTCCTTGACATTTTCAATTTACTAGACAATTCTTGCAGTCTGGGTGAGTTGTTCTCAATATAAGAGTGAGGTGTCTTCATGAAACTTCATGAGCGGAGGAATTTAATTATGAAGCTATTTCTCATAGAAAGCTTACTATAGAGCTCCACTATGACTCAAAGAATGCTCAGTGTGACTATTGAATTGACAGTTTACTATAGTAGTTTCAAGTAGTTAAGGTTGTCATCAAGGCATTTAATATTTGTCCATAAAATCTCCAGTATGATTAGGTAAAAAATGAGGTTGAGCTGTGTCATGGGCTCTGAATGCAGAAGACATGGGAAAAAAGCTAGTATGTTCTGCTGGATAAGCAATGTTAGTGCATATGTGTGACAGAGTTCTAGTGTACTGAGAGAACAATTAGGCATAAAAGGAATTAGATACAGTGTACAAGAGAGAAGACTCTGCTGGTTTGGTCATGCGATGCATATGTATGAGGACAGTTGCATAAAGAAGTGCTCATCATTTAAAGTGGATGGAACTTGTGGGAAACCCAGGAAGACATAGGATGAAGCTTTACAAAGGAGATGACAAAGAACTGAGACATCTGGCACCTTGCTATACTCAAGAAAACCCCCACACCACAACAGAATTGATATCCTGAAACCACTTTGTAATGCTTGTCCATGAGGAGCTTTGCACCCACCTCTATCCTCTCTGCCCTGACAACATTTTCCCCTAACACCCATCACTTCCCTAACCCTGAGAGCAGAATAGGCACTACTACATCCCCTGGCTTTTTCAGTTGCCTTTCTTCTGTCACCCCTGATCATTTCCCATTATCATCCGCCACCTATTATCTCCACCAATGACCTCCTTTCTGTATCTTCTCTCCCCTGTGCTGTTCTCCATCATTAACATTTCACTTATCTATTATCACCTTCAATGCCCTCACATATCTACTGCTTGGCTTCCTTATATTTTTCTCCAGCATTTGCTATTGTCACCTCAATCCATTCCACTTATCCAGTCCAAATTGCACCTATTCTCACCACCCTCAAGAGCATGTCCTAAAACATATTCATCATCATCTCTCTTTCTGTCACTCTCTTTAATTTACTCTCTAACTTCATCTCTCTTCTTTTCCAATTAGAGTATCCATATATCTATTTTACAGCAAAACACCTATCTCTGTCCCTCTATACCTTTAATCTTTCAACTGGCACAAAGCTGTACCTCACTCAGTACAACTCCCCACTCCCAGTTTTTTTGTCTTGCAAGGTATTTGGTAACCCTGTTGGTGCTGGTGCCACATAAAAAGCACTAGTGCCACATAAAAAGCACTGGTGCCACTTAAAAAACACCCAGTGAACCCTGTTAAGTGGTTGACATTAGGAAGGGCATCCAGCTGTAGAAACCATGCCCAAAGAGGCAATAAAACCTGGTGTGGCTCCTGGCCTTCCCAGCTCCTGTCAAACTGTCCGACCCATGCCAGCATGGAAAATGAACATTAAATGATGACGATTAATGCCTGTTAGCTGTTTCTGCCAATATTGCACATGTTCATATTTCCACATTAACAAACCAGTATACTTTGTAAAATGGCTGCTGTTAGTAAGGATATCCAGTTGTAGAAGCCATGCCAAAACAAACATTGGAGGCTCGCCATAGTTTTCTGGTTTGTTGGATCCTATCAAAGCATCCAACCCATGCTCAAACTAGAATTAGATGATGATGATAATATACATACATGATGGGCTTCTTCCAGTTTCTGTGTGGAAAATTCACTCACAAGGATTTGGTTTGTCCAGGAATATAGTTAACCATACAGCCATGCATTTAACAATTATTTTTCTTAGGTTATACTATCTCAGTCAATCATAGTCACTCATATTCTTCACTTCCAGTGGTTCCCAAACATTTTCAGACTGCCAGCCCCTTGAAACCCTGACCACATTCCTAGCACCCCCCACTCTAACTAACCATTACAAACACAGACCTCTTTCTGAAGCAAATTCAAAGCAACTATTTCATAAATAAACTTAACCTAATGAACCCATTATTTTGTTGTTTTTACATGAATTGCCCATTATTGCCCCACCCCTGGAACGTTCCACTGTCCCCAGAGGGGCAATACCACCCACTTTGGGAACCATTGACTTAAACCATTTTTTTAGTTGGTTTCAAGTATTGCAGTGCAAGCTTTTAGCTAATTCTATAAGCCTACAAGAAATACTTGCATCCATGTTTCTTTAATATCTCATGTTTACACTGACTATATATTAACACAGTTTCATTAAAGCTTTTCACTTATTTTAAATTGCTATTTGGAAACAATAGCATCACTGTTTACAGGTTTACTATTGACTAATCAGTGATTCGATGCATTTATAGCTGCAACAGTGACAAGGCATTATCTTATTCAATTGAACAAAAATCAGTGCTTTTGTTGAAAAACACTGGTTTTCTTTGTTTTCTTACCAATGTTTATGTCCTTTGCTAATAATATTCGTTAGCACAACGGGCAAAATGCTTAGTGGCATTTTGATCATCTTCATGTTCTGATTTCAAATTCCACCAAGGTCAACTTTATCTTTCATCCTTTCAGGGTTGAAAAAGTACATACCAGTTGAACACTGGGGTTGATGTAATTGACTTACTCACTTTTCCAAACTTGCTGGCCTTGTGCCAAAATTTGCAATCAATGTTCATTGGTTAACTTCTTAACCACACAGTTAATGCAGGCATAGCCTAGAGGTGAACACATTTGCTTCCCATCTGTTAGGTTCTGGGTTTGATCTTCCAGCATAGTAACTTGGATAAGTGCCTTTACCATAGCCAGAAGTAGACAAAGAGAACAAGTGCTGAGAGTACACAGTAACTCAGGTAATCAAGGAAGGAAATAGTTTGCTTCCCTACTTACATAACCCTAAATTCGATGTGGAATGTTGGATAAGAGTCTTCTCTATATAGCCCAGTGCCAACCAAAGGTTTGTGAGTGGATTTGGTAGAGGGAAACTGAAAGAAACCTGTTGTGTGTATATATGTCCATGTGTATGTGTATATGTATGTATATATGTAGTATATGTGTGTGTGTTTGTATGTCTCCTTGCTTTGTCATTGCATGATAGTTGTAAACGAATGTTTCCATCATGCAAGCAGTGTCTTTTTTTCCTAGTTTTGGGGGAAATATTACCTTATGTGGAAACAGGTAGGGGTTAGCAGCAGGTAGGGCATCCAGCTGTAGAAAATCTGTCTCAACAAAATTTTGTTTGACCTGTGCAAGCATGGAAAAGTAGATGTTAAAATGATGATGATGATAATGATGGATACCCTTCTTAATATTAACCACACATTCATGGAGTAACTGTCAGCTATGTTAATAAGAAGCATTATAAGCACTCAGTTCCTGCATTACTAAACAGTTGTATTTATATCCAAGAACCACTGAAAACATGTATCATAGAAGTTTAAGAATAGCTACAAGTAAATTTGTGGATGCCCTCAGCATGTAGACACTAGCAATGCATCTTAGTTAATTAATTCTCATTTGATGATTCATTCTCAACACAGTAAAATTCTAAGAACAAATTACAGTTAAGAGTTCCTAATAATGAAATTATTAACCTATAATAATTGGCAACCACACAGCTAACACCAATGCCACCAGAAGCACCATTGTCATTAATGTAATTTTATGTTCATTTTGCTTTGTTTGCAGGTATTAACAATTCATTGATATACTTCAGCAAATATATCAATAATACATAAGGGAATACTTCACTAAAAAGAGAAATATCATTTTAACGGCCACCATTCCATGCTTGCATAGGTTAAATGAGAATCATTGAGACAGATGTTCTTTCTGTCACCAATCCTCAACTCTTCAAAGCATTAATATTTTCCTGTCAATGGACATGTTCTCACAGAAGACTGAGAATAAGTAACATTGCTTGTACAACAATGATTCTCATTGCATGATGTCAAGACAAGGAGACACAAACACATATACACATACAAATGTATACAATAGGTTTCTATCAGTTTCTGTTTACCAACTTGACTTACAAGGTTCTGGTCAGCCCAGGGCTATCATAGAAGACACTTGCCTAAAACGCCAGAGTGGAACTGAATCCCAAATTAAGTGCAACGTGACAAAAATACTAAGTAAATACAAAGTGCATCATCATCGTTTAATTTCCACTTTCTATGCTGGCATGAGTTTGACAGTTTTGACTGAGGACTGGCAAGCCAGAAAGCTACACTAGGCTCCAATTTGGCAAGGTTTCTACAGCTGGATGCCCTTCCTAATTCCAACCACTCCGAGAGTGTAGTGGGTGCTTTTTATGTGCTACCGGCATGGAGGCCAGTCAGGTGGCACTGGTATCAAGCACGCTCAAATGGTGCCTTTTACGTGCCACCAGCATGGGAGCTAGTCAGGTGGCACTGGCATTGACTACACTCAAATAGTGCTTTTTATGTGCAACCGGCATGGGAGCTAGTCAGGCGGCACTGGCATCAGCTATGCTCGAACAGTGTTTTTTACGTGTCAGTCAGGTGACACTGACATCAGCCACGACTACGTTTTTCACTTGACTCAACAGGCCTTCTTAAGCACAACATATTGCCTGATGATTGAATGGTACTTTTAAATGGACCAGTTATGTGACACTGGCATCAGCCATGGCTACAATCTCACTTGGCTTGCCGGGTCTTCTCAAGCACACATATCAACGTGACAAAATATTTTAATTAGCATTTGTTTTCTAGAAGAATCTTTTTTTAACATCAAATGTTTAGAAACCAGCAATATTCAGTCACAACTACAGAATTAATGTTTCTAGTATTAATATTTTCTGTTTGTGAGCTTAAATTTCTTTTTCATTAATGAAATAATCAATCTTTAATTTTATCTAGTAGAGCAAAGAAAACAGCCAGTGTAAAAATTATTCCTGCAGAATGTAGCAGTAACTACCACGCAGTTATTAGAAAATGGAAAATAAGAAAACATAAAGTATGTGCAAAATCAAGGATCAACAAAAATATTCTTACCTAAGAAGTCAACAACTAATTAGAGGTTCAATATCATTTATTATAACAAAACTACACAATATCTCAAATTTATTACATAATGATAGCATATTGGCATCATATAATGAGGTAGTGCACATAAATCTCACTGCTTCCCATTCAATGAATAGAAAAGTTGTTTTATATAATGGATGAAGTTACAGTGTTTTTGTATTTATTTTACACTGGATGAGTTGGCTAGATAAACATTTAATATAGATACCATGTATTGAAACTAGATTTTTTTTTCAAATTCTAAACAATATAAACAGAAAGCAAGCAACAAAGGTTTTATGTGGTTATCTGTCAATAAGAAATAATAGATATAAGCAAATACATGTGTTCTATTGTGTCGTTTCCAAGTAAATTGTTTTCTTTTCTGTGTATTATTACTTAAAATTTGTAATTTAGTACTTACAGGATTTAACTCATTTTTCTCAATTTGATTTTTCACATTTCAGTATTTTATCTTATTTAACTGATGCAGATTAAAGAATACTGCATAAGAAATGTAATTATATTCTGAATTCTTAAAAAGAAATTAAAACATAAGGAAAGTTATATGAAAGGCCTGGCATTAGAGTGGTTTAAAAAGCATGGTTCAAACCTTTAAAGCTTTTGTTAATCACAAGCAAAGTGACACATTATTGATTATAAAGAGTAAAACCATTCCTTAGAGTAATTAAAGACCAAAAATGAGAAAACTGTCTGGATTAGTGAGAACCACAAACTTTATTTAATAAAAAAAATAAGTTATTCAAGCTTGATAACAATCCCTACTTGAAGAAAAGAAAGGGTTTTCCATTTTTTTCCTTTCTAAAGTCTATAAAGTTTCATTTTATTTAATTGCATAAATGAAATTTTATTTTATTTGGGAAAGATTAAGTGGTAAATAAGAACTTGTATGTAATTATAATAAATCTGCATGAAATGGAAAACCAGGATTTTACAGAGGGTACTTTTAAAGCGTAGAATTGAGAATAACCATAGTGGTAATGCTTTGGTCAAACACCAGTGTTAATTCAATTTATAATGATTTATTTTGGCAAGGTACAAGGACCATGTTTGTAGGGAAAGGGTATAGTTGATTGAAATAAACCCAATATGTTATGGTAGTTGATTTATCAATGCTGAAGATATAAAAAACAAAGACAGCCTCAGCAGGATTTGAATTAAAAATATGATATGAATGCTATTAACAAGCTTTAACAGAGAATCATAGACTCTTCAAACATTTGTTAAACTGTGGAAATCTGTAGGTATCATTACCAATGCTAGAGCAGTGTAATTTCTATTGACTAATAGACTAGGAGAAGGTTAAAAGTGATTAATGAAAAGAGAGAATGAATGAGTGGAAAACAATATTCTGTTGAGATGGATGTAAATGAAGTATATGCAGTACTGTGAGGAGTGTATACATGGGTAAAAACTAATATTTAGAGGGAACAGCACAAGAAAGAGAGAGAAAATGAAAGGAAAAGAAAAATATATAAGAGCGTTGTAGTTTGCTTGAAGCATTGCGATATTGAAGAGTGCAGAAAGTTTGATAAAATCTAGATTTTAAAAACTTCTTGCATTGTAGAAGCTATTTTCTCACTTTCAACATTTTTCTATATCAGTAAGATTTCTACCAATTCAAAACTGGTTGAATGAGGTGCAAAATGAAATCTAAAGAGAAGATGTATATACATACAAACACACACTTATATATATATATATATATATATATACTCATACACACATAAATACATATATATGTATATATATATATATATATATATATATATATATATACATATGTACATATATATGAATACATATTAGGTCATTAAGTATGGAATGTCTGATTTCCTTAACCACTAAGTTTGAGATTTGCTATCTCTGACATTTCACCTTAACAGTTCTTGGTTTTGTTTTATTGTGCAGGTACATCATCACAGTTTCTAATGCAATTTTTTGTTTGATTGTCTGTTTCAGATCAATTTTTGTGAATCCATGGACATGTCAAAAATTCATGTTATTTTTGTATATGAGTTCTATTGTGGAACCAGTGCATCGCAGACAGCTTGAAACATCAATGAGGTGTTTGGCGAGGATGTGGCTAATGAACACACAATGCGTTGATGGTTTGAGAAGTTCTGTACTGGTGATTTAATCCTGAAAATAAGCCACATGGGAGAACTGCGACCGAGGTGGATAAAGATGTACTGAAAACTATAGTAAAAGTGGATACATCTCAAACTGTGCATAAATTAGTAGCAAGATTTGACATTACTATTCCAACAATATTGGACCATCTAAAGCAAATCAATAAGGTAAAGAAGCTGGATAGATGGTTCCTGCATGAATTAAATGAGCATCAGATGAAAAATTGTCTCAAAACTTGCTGTTCTTTGCTGTCATGGCATATAAAGGCAAACCATTTTTGCATTGTATTGTTACAGGTGACGAAAAATGGATCCTTTTCAACAATCGCAAGTGTTTGGCATGATGATTGGATAAAGATGAAGCACTGAAACACAGTCCAAAACAGAATATTTACCAAGAAAAGATAATGGTGTCAATTTGGTGGTCCAGTGCATGCATCATCCACTACAGCTTTATGAGACCTGGTCAATCAATTACAGTGGATGTATACATCAACCAATTAAATGAAATGATGAGGGAGCTTGCAATTAAATGACCGAGATTGGTCAATAGAGACAGGCCAATCCTCTTGCAAGACAACACAAGATGACATGTCACACAAACAACACAACTCAAACAGGAGTTGGATTTGGAAATTCTCTGTCACCCATCGTATTCACCAGATCTTGCACCAACTGACTATCACATCTTCCAGGAATTGGACCACTTCTTACAAGGAAAAACGTTCAATTCTCAAGATGCTGTGAAAACAGCCTTTCACCATTTCATCACCTCTCACCTCCAGGCTTCTTCACTGCCAGCATAAAGAAGTTACCATTAAGATGGCAAAACTGTGTTGATAGTTTAGGCACATACTTTGATTAATTGCACTGCTTCTTGTTTGAGATAAAATAAAATAAAATTTCAATTTGAAATCAGACATTTCATTTTTAATAACCTAATACACACATACATACATGCATATGCATACACACACACACACAAGCATATACACATACATAAATACATATATATATATATATATACACACACACATACGTATATATATATATATATATATATATATATATATATATATGCATATATACATACATACATATTATGTCTTATATATACATAAATACATACATATATATATATATATATATATATATATATATATACACACATACGTATATATATATATATATGCATATATACATACATATTATGTCTTATATATACATAAATACATATTATGTCTTATATATACATAAATACATATATATTATGTCTTATATATACATAAATACATATATATATATATATATATATATATATATATATATATATATATATATATATATATATACGTGTAAAGCTTGAAACACGTGTACCGCAGAATCCTTTGTGTTTTCTTTTTATTTTTGCATTTACAATTTATATATATATATATATATATACAGGGCGTTTCAAAAAATTTGATATAATTTCGCAATCTAATAACTTTGCCAGTTCTTGTTCAAATGACTTTAAATTTTAACAGCATGTGTAGAAACAAATTAATATTTTATGGTTAATGTTTGATATGTTTATCTTTTCAGGTATAGAAATGGCATTCACTGGAAGAGAAAAGGCATTTTGTGTGTTGGAGTATGCTCGAACACAGTCGAACAAGACTGTGCAGCATGCATGAGAGAGTTCTCTAAAAAGTCACCAACGGCAATGCAGATTTGTACATGGCACAAAAAATTCAAAGAGGAAGGCTGTCTGTGCAGGGCAAAAGGATCTGGATGACCACTAACATCGGAAGAGACAGTCGAGCAGGTTCACTAAAAACTCTTGCAAAGCCCCAAGAATTCCATAAGAAGAACAAGTCTGGAAACCCAGATTCTTCCAACTACAGTTTGGCATGTCCTGAGGAAACGCTTGCGAATGAAACCCTACAAGCTGCAGTTCATTCAGGTCATAACAGCAGATGACAAGTGAAAGCGCAAACAATTCTGTGTTGATATGCAAGAGAAACTTGAAACTGAGTTCAAGGAATGTCTTGTTTTCATTGATGAGGCCATATTTCATATGAATGGCAAAGTCAATAAGCATAATGTTCGCATTTGGGGTGAAGAAAATTCCCATGGGACACAATGAGGAACACATGTGCCAGGTTCTGGAGCCAACTTGAGGCTGTGGTAGAAGTTGAGGGTGGTTACTTTGAATAAACTGTTATCTCCCAGCCATAATCTAGTTGATATTTTTTTGATTTTTTGAAATACTTTATTTTTGAATGGGATTTTATATTTTCTTTTCCTTTTATGCAAACTGTCAAATTCAGCCTAAACACCCTGTATATACATACATATACACACAAGTAATATATATGTGTGTGTGTGTGTGTGTGTGTATGTATGTATATAAGAAAATGAGAATGACAAAGGAATAAACAATTATCTTATGAACTTCATTAGCTTACAGATATTTCTGCTGTAAGATGTAGTGGACTCATAGTTGAGTGCCTCAAAAATGAAGTACATTTTATTCGGGAAAAACAATTACATTCATGCATAAACACAGAAAAGCCTTACCAATGTGAAAATGAAATCCAGGAGCCCCAGCCATAATTAGAATAAGTTTAATATTAAAGTGTGTATAAGGATAGGTATATTTTCATATGTGTATGTATATGAATACATATACTTTTACTGATAGATCAAATTACTGTTTCTCTACATTGAAGTATTACCTATCATTATACACACTTTAACATTAATTTTATTCTTATTATGAGAGGAACTCCTGGATTCCATTCTGTAAATAATTATTTTCTCATTGGTAATACTCTTCTAAGTGTATGCATGGGTCAAACTGTTTTTCCCAAATAAATTGTACTTCATATTTAAGGCCTCCATGTGTTCAGGCACTCCACTATGAGTCCACTACATCTTATAGCAGTAACAGCTCAAACGATAATTCATTATTCCTTAATCATTTTTATTTTCTAATTACCACTCTGTACTCGACTATTGAGTTCAGCACCAGATTATTAGTATCACAATGCTTAAGTGAGATATTATATATATATATATATATATATATATATATATATATATATCATATATATATATATATATATATATATATATATATATATATATCATATATATATATATATATATATATATATATATATATCATATATAAATGTAATGTATCAGGATAATTCCCCCTGTCAACTACCCCCTAGAACAAATACCCTCTCTCCAATATATTAAGACATTTTAAATCATCAACTGTCGTCCTCAGGGGCGATTGTATTGGGGGGTAAATGTCCTAGACTCATATTAAATATATATATTTATATATATATATAGGAACCTGGCAGGCGTGAAGTGGATTCGATCCACTTTATCCATATTTGAATAGCTAGGCCGAACCGGTCTCCACCACTTGACCCTTTTCTGACCTCTTCTGCTCCATCTAGAATTGAGGTATATATATATATATATATATATATATATATATATATATATAGGCACAAGAGTAGCTGTGTAGTAAGTAGCTTGCTTACCAACCACATGGTCCCGGGTTCAGTCCCACAGCGTGGCACCTTGGGCAAGTGTCTTCTACTATAGCCTTGGGCCAACCAAAGCCTTGTGAGTGGATTTGGTAGAAGGAAACTGAAAGAAGCCAGTCGTATGTGTGTGTGAGTGTGTGCACATGTTTCTGTGTCTGTGTTTGTCCCCACCAACATCGCTTGAGAACCAATGTTGGTGTGTTTATGTCCCTGTAAATTAGCAGTTCGGCAAAAGAGACCGATTGAATAAGTACTATGCTTACAAAGAATAAGTCCTGGGATTTATTTGCTCAACAAAAGGTGGTGCTCCAGCATGGCTGTAGTCAAATGACTAAAACAAATACAAGAATTTTAAAAAATAATATAATATATATATATATATATATATATATATATATATATATATATATATAACATATATAATATATATAATATATAATATATAAAAATAATGGAAAATGGAGACAAACGCACAAGATGTTATTTAAGTGCTTTATAACACCACATTACTAACATGTTTCAATAGATGCATTAAGATAAATCCAAGAAGAGGAATAATGTGGAAGAAACATATGTTGGTAATAGTGATCAGTGATCAGTTCAAATACCATAATGACTGGATGCTTTATTTTTATCACTCTCAGTTCATGTCCCCAGACTGACACCCAAATTCTCTACAATGTTCTTATTGGAGCTTCTGGCATGAATGCCAAGCAGTACAGTATGTCGTTTCCAAATTTCTGGCAGAGCGAATTGTGTCATGGTGCTGTTTTCCCTCACAGATGGTGCCCAACAGACCCTACTATAGTATGTAGTTGACAAAATCAGAAACAAACAATGCGTGAAATTAAAAACAACATAAAATACCAACAATTTACTCATCACACCCTATGTGTATGTATGTGTATGTGTGTGTATGTATATATATATATATATATATATATATATATATATATATATATATATATATATATATATTATACATATATATACAATATAATATATATATTTTTTTCTTTTATTTGTTTCAGTCATTTGACTGTGGCCATGCTGGAGCACATATAATATATATGATATATATATGTAAATATATATAGATAACATAAAATATATATATCATATATATATATATATATATATATATATATATATATATAATATATACATATAATATACATGATATATATATATATATGTGCAAATAATATATATATACATATATATATATATGGATATATATAAATATACATAAATATATATATATAAATGTATGTATATATGTATATATAAATGTATATATATATATAAATGTGTATATATGTATATAAATGTATATATGTATATAAATGTATATATGTATATAAATGTATATATGTATATAAATGTATATATGTATATATATGTATATATATATATATATGTATATATATATATATATGTATATATATATATATATGTATATATATATATATATGTATATATATATATATATATATATATATATATATATATATATATATATATATATATATATATATATATATATATATATATATTAGGTTGTCAAGAAAGTTATTGCGGAATTTTCAATTTTGGTTTTAAATGAAGTATTTTCAAATTAACTTTTGTTAAATTACTTTGACGTTATATATCATTTTAAAGCCCAATTTTCGCTCTATCTAATCGCGTTACTCTTTTTCTTTTTGAATAATTAGGCCATTTTTTCTGGAACATTAAATACATGGACAAAAAGCAAATTCGCACAATTTTCTTTTTCCAGTTCAAGCTAGTCCAAAAAGCTGCTGAAGCAGCTCGCGATATCAACGATGCGTTTGGCCCAGGAACCACTAATGAGCATACAGCATAACGGTGGTTCAACAAATTTCGTAGCGGTGACTAGTGTCTTGAAGATGATAAGCATAGTGGTTGGCTATCGGATGTTGACAACGATCAACTAAGAGCCTTAGTGGAAGCCAATCCACGCACAACTGTTCGAGAGCTTGCTTCTGAATTAGACGTAACATACATGACAATTTCCAACCACTTGAAAGAGATTGGAAAAACAAAAATACTTGAGAAATGGGTGCCGCACGAATTGAACGACAACCAAAAAAACACTGTCTTGAAGTGTCGTCTTCCTTTCTTTTATGCAACAAGAACGACCCGTTTCTCGACCAGATTGTGACTTGCAATGAAAAGTGGATTCTTTATAACAACTGGTGATGCTTAGCTCAGTGGCTGGATACCAACGGAGCTTCACAGCACTTCCCGAAGCCAAAGTTGCACCAAAACAAGGTCATGGTGACTGTTTGGTGGTCTGCCACTGGTCTCATCCATCACTGCTTTTTGGATCCAGGCGAAATTATTATGGCAGAGAAGTACTGTCAGCAAATAGATGAAATGCATAAGAAACTCCAACAACAACAGCCAGCATTGGTCAATAGAAAAGGACCAATTCTTCTCCACGACAATGCTCAGCTGCACGTCGCACAACTGACCCTGCAGCTACGAAACTCTACCTCATCCTCCATACTCACCAGACCTCTCGCCTACCGACTACCACTTTTTCAAGTGTCTCAACAACTTCCTGCGTGAGAAATGCTTCAAAAGCCAAGACGATGCCAAACATGCCTTCAACGACTTCATCGCCACCAGAATGCAGGATTTTTACACTATTGGCATAAATAAACCTGTTTCACGTTGGCAAAAATGTGTTGATTCTGATGGTGTTTATTTCGATTAATAAAGTTTTGTTTGAGCCAAGATATGTGCATCTGAATTTAAAGGTTAAAAACCACAAGAACTTTCTTGACAACCTAATATATATGCATATATACATATGATAGGGAGCGTATAATTAAATCATTGGGGTGGGGATCAATAAAGCAAAATAAAATAAACGCCTACTATAACATCATATGTCTAAGGTTACAGGAGGTAATGGGATAATTACTTATAGAATGTTTTAGTCTTGCTATCTTTCAACTATAAGAAAATGAAAGTGATGAAAATTGAAGGGTGGAATACAATCATGATTTGACACAGATATGAATCATAAAAAAATAAGTTGATGTAGCAGTTGGATAAAATAAGTTTAAAAAGTGTGTCTTGTATAAAATGCCATATTAATAACTGTTTAATAGAGCGATGTAGCATTGGATAAAGCAACAAAATTGAAAAACAAAAAGTTGCCAAATTGTAAGAGAAACTATGAGAAATGTTTGTCTTTTCATGCAGCAAAACACACATTTTAAACAGAAAATTGAACATTTGAAAGCACAAATAATAAAGTAATAGAATTTTTTTTAAACATTTAGAATAATAAGGAGCATTACTATTTCTGTTGCTCACTATGATAATTGCAGCGGCTTTAGCAATTGATTGTTTGAAATAAAACATAAGTAAAAAAAAAAGTAGAATAAAACAAAAGGTTACGAGATAATACAATCTGAAGGAAAATAAAATATATTAAAATGTTTTATGATAATTACATAACTCTCATTAGAAGGAAAATGTATCCTTTGTAAAATATTAAATAACAATACCTTTCTTTCTGCATTGAAAATGAAGTGGAGGTAAAATACCTAAACATCATAGCAATATAGTATTAATTAACAATATATATATGTAATTTCTTTTAATGTCTAATAAATTTAAGAAACTTAACAGAGACTGAATAAAACATCTAATCTGATTGCTTGCTGTGTCCACTTGTACATGGGGACATGTTGTGTCCAGCTGTACATGAGGACATGTCATGTCCACCTGTACATGGGGATATGTTGTGTCCACTAATACATGGGGATATATCATGTCCTCCAGAACATGGTGACATTGTATGTCCACCTGTACATGTGGATATATTGTGTCCAGCTGTACATGTGGATATATTGTGTCCAGCTGTACATGTGGACATATTGTGTCCACCTGTACATGGAGATATATTGTGTCCACCTGTACATGGGGATATATTGTGTCCAGCTGTACATGAAGGAACATTGCTTGAAGTTACCCAGCTGGTAGTTGTCCATGATGTAGGTGACACAGGGAATCCCCTCACCCATGCATGATTATGATCTGGTCTAGGAGCCACCATTTGATGATGTGTGCACATTGATCCCATAGCAGGAGCAGTAGTAACAGCTGCTGGCTGCTGAAGCTCACTACTGCCAGTACCTGCTGAGATAGGTTCCAGCTGAAGTTGGTTTGGTGTTTGATTTCGTCTTTGAGACATACCAGTGTCATTTGATACCCCTATGTGTGAATGTCCATGTTTTTTAAGATGTGATCGTTGAGAAAATGCTTTCTTGCACACTTCACATTTATAAGGTTTTTCTCCAGTGTGTGTATGCTGATGTTTATTTAAATGTGTTCTTTGACTGAATGCTTTTTGACATACACTGCACTTAAATGGTTTCTCTCCAGTATGAACACGCTTATGATTATTCAAATGAGTCCTCTGACTGAATGCTTTCTTACATACATCACATTTAAATGGCTTTTCTCCAGTGTGAATCCTTTCATGGTTGTTGAGATGATCCTTCTGTGCAAATGCTTTGTTGCAAATTAAGCAAACAAAAGGTTTAATACCAGAATGAATACGTTCATGACTATTGAGATGTGTTCTTTGACTAAATGCCTTACAGCAAACAGAACACATAAAAGGCTTTTCCCCTGTATGGGTACGTTCATGGTTATTAAGATGCGATTTCTGTGAGAAGGATTTCCGACAAATCAAACATGTAAATGGTTTTTCTCCTGTATGAATACGTTTATGACTGTTCAAATGTGTTCTCTGACTGAATGCTTTACAGCATACTTCACAGGTATATGGTCTTTCACCAGTATGTGTGTGTTCATGATTCTTCAATTTATCTCTTTGGCTGAATACTTTCCCACAGAAGGCACAGTTGAAGTGTTTTCCTGTTGCTGAAGCTAATTCATGCTTATTTAAATAAGCTTTTAGTGTAAAACCTTTTCGGCATACATCACATTTATATGGTTTCTTTGAGTTATGAGGTACATTCTTGTATGTTTGAGCCTGGTCATTGGAAGGATAAGAGATTCCACAACTGTGATAATTATAATGGTTCCCAAAACTTGGATAAACTGGTTGGCCAGAATACATTTTACTACCTTCATAAAGTCAACTTTCAGGCATTAAATACTGTAAGGATTTTATGGGATTACTTTTAGACAAATAGTAGAACAAATTTTTCAGCTTCCAGTATTGACAGCAAGGTTTTTCAGACTTTACACTAAATAATATAAAAAAATTAATAACTATTATTAATATTAATCAACATACAGTTCTGAATAAATGAAAACTTTTATGAAGAAAAAAATTATAAACAAGTGAAGTGAAATAACTAGGTTTATTAGCAATTAAATGTATAACATGAAACAGCAGTTTGCTTATAATAATTTTATTAAAAAATATTTTTTATGAGTACTAATTATATTCAGGAATAGAAATATCAGTTGTTTTTATTTAGCCCATTAGCATTTAAATTGGCTCTATCAGGCCCAAATATTCTACCTGTTTTATGTTCAAAATGTCCAGATCCAGCATCTTATACCTACCCTACAATGTCAATGTAAAAATAAACAACCACATCATTGAAATCTCAAAGCTACAAGATAATGCATGATCAATTTTTTAAAATTTGAATAAGTATGCATTAAATTTGACAAAGTAATCTGAAAGCTACAGGCTTAATAAAGAGATTTACACTGTACAGAAGTTGGCTTATTTTAACAATTTAACTTTACCAAGAGATCAAGAATGAAGAAGAATGATGAAATTTATGGAAAAGATTCCAACCATGTTAATAATTCTAATCTGATTATAAGAGTTATCATCTATATCTAAAACTAATCTAGTCCTCATACAATTTCAAAGATCAAATTATTATTTACAGAGCAAATATAAATTTTGAAATAAAATGAAATTATTTATCTAATCTATCCATATTATTATTGAATGGATAAATACTGGAGTTATCGTCTGTGAATCAGGAATTTAAATTCACTGCAAGAATTATTATATATCTAAAATACAAACATATATTTACATCACTTGACTAATCATGCAGCCAGAAATAAGGCAAGATTTTCAAAAAAAAAAAAAAAAAAAAAAAAAAAAAAGGAACGGCACTGATGACCTATTTATGGATACATTAGAACAGAAAATGTGAAACATATATTTCACATTTTGTGTTCTAAAGGCTATATTTAATGCAAGGAACAAATAAGTGTTTCTCACTTTTATTTTTATTATAAACTATTTCTGAACTGAGAATATTTGCTACTACTTGTCACTAGGTTGGAAATTAAAGGTAGATAATGACCTTTAGATTTCATCAACTACAAAACAACAAATGTTCCTGCTCGTATAAATGACACAACTTTGCATTAGTCCTTCAAGCTATAGTTGTTTGTTGGCATTTTATTTGTAAGATCTCACTAATCTGATCTAACCGCTTTATCTCAGGATGCCCTTTTCTTTTATCTCTTCTTTACATCTAAGTGTTTACAGTATTTATTTCTGAAGCCATTCAAATAATATAAACACCAAGAATAAAATTGTGAGATATATATATATATATAAATTCATGTATGTTATATTCAATGAGGCCAATAACTTTCTTAACTAATCTAACTGAACACTAAATATCTGCTGGATGATGTTGCTGAGGAAAATGAAAACAGGTCACAGAACTGATTGTGTCAATGATGATCAACAAGAAATAAATATGACAATGAAAACCAATGTACTGCTGATGAAGCAGCACTAAGAAATTCAAATTCCCAATAAACTTACATGAATAAGAAATAAAACTTTAACCCATTAGCATTCAGATTATTCTGTCAAATGTAATACTTATTTATTTACATTGTTTTGAATTAACCATGCATTATCTTGTAGCTTCAAGTGTTTGATGATGTGATAGTTTATTTTTTGAATGACATTGTAGAATAGGTGTGAGGGGCCAGATTTGGCCAGTTTGAACATGAAGCAAGTAAAATAATAAAATAATAAAAATGACACAGTCAGTTCACAAGTTCCAATCCTTGACCAAATCCTCCTCCTCTAAATCATGTACCATCAATACAATATTATGATCATAGTCATAAAAAATATAAATAAACTAAGAAAACCTTGCTAAGTTTATGATACCAAGTGACATGAAATGCAATATGGCCTACAGACAAAAAGTGAATGCTTTGTGCAACACCAATAAGCATGTAATGCAGTGTTTCCCAACAGGATCCACAATGTTCTTAGAGAAGAAGAAATTTGCAGTTATGAGGAGGTGGTGAGCAAAATATTATGGGGAGGGGGTGTTTAGAGGCTTGAGTATGGCCGTAAGTAAATTGTCAGTGAAGTAAGGAAAAGGGAAGAACAACTGAATGTGCTGCCAAATTTGATTATATTTTAATAGATTAAATCTTGAGTCTTTCACTTGTTTCAGTCAATGGACTGTGGCCATGCTGGGGTACCACCTTGAGGGGTTTTAGTCAAATGTAATTTTTATTCCTATTTAAAAAAGTGTTTAAACAGACCATATCCAGTCTAAACATTCTACCTATTTTATGTTCAAACTAGCCATATCTGATCTCTCAGACTTATCCTACAATGTCATTCTAAAAATAAATAATCACACCATTGAGATTTCGAAGCTATGAGACAATGCATGATTAAGTCATAAACAATATAAATAAATAAGCATTACATTGGAGAGAGTAATCAGAATGTTGAAGGGTTGAGTGCATTCCATGCACTACGATTCAAAGATCTTTGGTGTAGACCTGACATCTTTCTTGGCATGGTGGTGTGAATTTTTCAATCAAATGATCTCTGGGAACACCAGTATAAGTAAATCTATCTTGATGTAAAGTTTTCCGTGATGGTTTTTATTAACAATTTCTTAATACAATTAAATGGCCATGTCTTGAAACAAAATGTCATCCATTATTGAGAATGTATGAGCAGCAGCATGGCATTGTTTTAACGTTTACGAGTTGACAAAGGCAGCAAGCTGGCATGTCAGACAAAATGGTTTAGTGGTATTTTGTCCGTCTTTACTTGGAGTTCAAATTCCGCCAAGGTTGACTTTGCCTTTCATCCTTTTGAGGGGGCGGGGTCAATAAAATAAGTACCAGTTGAGTACTGGGGTTGATGTAATCGACTTACTCCCAAACCCCAAAATTCCTGGCCTGGTGCCAAAATTTCAAACCAATATTTATGAGTTGACAGGTCAACCTAATCCCTAATTTTTTACAGCTTATTCCCGTTTATTAAAATCTCAAACATCTCAGCACCACTGTTGCTAAACAAAAAAGGATAAACTTAATCCCCAGAAGAATGGTCAACCCTTTCACTCATCAATGAGTGAAGCACCATGTATGTAGATTTAAGAATTGAGGAATCAAACATATCATAATCTGAATTGATCTGAACTTATAGTGGGTGTCATCCATTTTGAGTGTCCACCAATTAATTCACTCACCCAAAGACACAAGTTTCCCACCTGTACATGGACAACAGCATCCAGCCCTGCCCACCACAAAGTTTCACCAAAAGCAGAGTAAATATCGAAATCCAAGTTTATTTCAAGGCAATTTTGGAAGACCTTAGCACTACAGTTCCTTTTAAATTTCTGATATTTCTTATCATTCTGAGCAAATGGGAAAAATGAATGAAAATTGCTAAACAGTTTTGCCAAAGCAAAAAAAAAAAAAAAAAAAAAAAAGGAACTAAAACCCAAGTTTATCAGGATAATTATAAACTACCTGCAGCATGGAGTTATTGCTCTACCTGTGGATCATCAGTATTATATGTGGGATATTTGTGGAAACTATGAAATCATTGTGCCTAAAAGACAACTTTTTGAAAAAGTATCCAAAAAATGTTCATGTTAAAAAAGACGGAAAAGATGTGTGAAAGACACCATACTTTGGATATATATATATATTTTTTTAATCTAATCCGAAACTTGACAAATGTCTCATTACTTCACATGAAATATCATAACTAATAGCTTGATGTGGAAACATAATCAGAGAGACTTTAGTAATACCACTAGTTTCTGATATTCCTTACCATAATCCTTAAAAGTAGAAACAGATACTTTAAAATTGGTTCCTCTTAGTAATATTGATGAAATGAGTGAGGATAGTGAAAATGAGAAGTGCATGAAATGCAGAAAGAGAGCATTTGGCATATAATTTTAGCAAATCAACTGTGTGGTAATGAAACTTTATTGATGGTTTACATGTAAATCTTTGAAAATGGATACAAAGAGAAAAACAATTTTTGAAGTTTAAAGGTTACCTTTAAGATAAAATATTCTCTTCAGTAGTATGTTATCATGCACAACTAATGGTATACCACCTATAACAGGTTTCCAAGCTGGTCTGATGCTATATATGTAAAAGGAAATGCCTAATCTATTCACAATTTCCTGTGAAATACATCAGCAACACCTTATTTCTTAGAAACTAAGTAGACAACTGTCTTCAAGCTTAGCTTTAATAATAATGATTATTAGCAAAAATCAAAGCTCAGACCTTAAACACTAAGCTGTTCCATCATTTATGTGAAGAGATAATGAAAATTTTAAAGCACTCCTTCTTCACATAAAGGGTCCTGTATAAAATACTTCTTCCAACTTGATAACATTAGTTTGAATTTCTACTTAGAAATCATGATGACTAACAAGCCAAAGACATTAACTTAATTCATGGAGATAGCAGATATCTATGACAGGATGAACTGCTTGAATTTGCAAATGAAATGAAACCATTTCAATTCAATTGCAGTCAACATGAGTTCTGTCAGTTTCCATAAAAAAAAAAAGTCTTTCTCAATTATTCAGATGATAATCTGAGGACCTGGTGTGCACATTAAAAACAACTGAAGGAAGATTTGGATACAAGATTTAATTAAACTGAGGATGTCTGACCTTTGGCTGGGTTACAAAATTAAATTTTGACCAACAATTAGAAAATGAATTGAAGTAGCACAATGTGGGGATTTATGACTTCATTTATTAAATTTGGAACCAAATATTGCAAAACTTGCAGCTAGTCATCATCAGTTGCAGGAATCATATTAATAGATTGTGCTACTCCAGTTATTCATATTTTAATTATAAAAAATAAATGTGTGCTATCATAATCATTACTTTCATTTACAATAATAAAGTGTATCCTTATAAGTAAAAAAAAAAAAAGTTTACATTCATTTAAATTCAATTACGGCTACTACCCTTATTACAAAAGCAGAACCTAGGGTAGGATGGGACAGTAATAAGCATCCAAGTGTTTTAAGACAGCAATTGTGGAAAAAAAAAAAAAAAAAAAAAAACGATGGCAAACTGATTTGATGCAATTCACTGGAAAAGAATTCAAAATTATTGGAATTAAAAAAAAATAGTTTTGCTAATGGGAAGGGTTGAATGGAGAGTATGAATGAGTTAGTGAGAATCTACTTCAAGCAAATCTACTATTCAAACAAAGTGTCATTTGTTTACAATTCTCTACGCAAAGCATGTCCGGACCGCTCATTGTTTGATAAATCCAGGGAATTATAACCTTGCCAGGAAATAGGTGAGGGTTGGTGACAAAAGCCCATCCGATTGTAGGAAAAATTTCACTCAACATTTTGTTTGACCCTTATAAACATGGAAAAGTGGACGTTAAAACAATGACACATGTTCAACTCGGTTAAATAATCCGTCAGTATAAATTTAAAGTCCCTGTCAAAAATAAATTTTTAAATATTTGACTCCCCAGCAGTAAATGTTCCGTTGTTATTCTTAAACTTGCTTTGAAATAACTATGTGTGTGTAGGACCTATGTTGTAAAAAAAAAAACAATTATCTTTCTTCTAACTCGAAATATTTTCACCAATCTATCACGGAAGACAATCAATTATCACAGATCAATGTAATACAATCAATTTGCCCCACTTTAAGCAATTAGTTTTACTAGTATTATAAAGAATTATACACAAATTTTATAAGAAAACCACCTTTCATTACTGATGCAGCTAGGGGCTTGCTGTACTAAATTTTCCTTCTCAGTTTAAGGTGAGAATCAACAGATCACATAATTCTGCTTTCTATCCGATGCCCGTTCAATATGAATGAAATTAATGTAATGAGAAGAGGATAGAGAGAAGAAAAAAGATAATGTTGTTGGCTATAATAATAGAAGAAACACAACTGTAAGTATGCCAATAAAAAGCGAGAGCCTGCAAGCGTGAAGTGACGTGCTCGAACAAAAACTGATGGAGTTAAACATTTGAAACACGGTTACAAACTTTATATAAAACACATCAGCGATTATGATTATTTACAGCAGCAAAAGCAAAACAGAAAATAAAATTTAATAAATACAAAAATATAAGCAGAAAGTAGCTTCTGGGCTATTTAAATACAAGGAAAAGACTATTAGAAGTGTCCAGCGAAAGGGACATATGGCGATAGAAGTTGAGAAGTTAAAACATCTTGAATGACATTTTGTCAGGGTTAAGAGTTTGTGGGATTCCGCAATAAATAAATAAATAAATACGAAAAACATCGATAAAATAGAAGAGTTCACTGATACACAGCAGTTTAGATTTAGAGAACTGTCCCTTGTTCTCTATACGGCTATATTTTTTAGGTATTCTTAAATGATCTAGGAAAACGAGAGGCAGTTTAATAAAATAACATTGAAGATATGGTAGAATCAGACACGAAGCAAGTTATTTAAAAGCAAGCTCTTTTTTTTCAGTCATTTCGAACATCTGTGACACTGAAGTCGAGTTGCTGTCATGTCAGCAGCTAAACTTCAGCTTACACTAAATCAAAAACTATAGCAATAGGAGGTATCGAAAGTATTTCTGGTTTTGCAACTGATACATCTATTCTTTCATATATCCTTTAAGTCTACCTAACCAAGTTACACACTTACCTTTTCTGATTTAACCTGGGGGAAATAAATAACAGTAGCAGCAGCAGGGGGGAAACTACTTGCCGACATGAATAGTCAAGGGGAGACAACATTATAATTATTGTAATTATCCTTCTATCTTTTTAGTTACAATTTACTAATATTGTCCAAAATTTAAATTTACTATTATTTTCAAGTAAATTTCCCGATATTTCAATAACATATTTCCAAAACTAGCAATAAATTTAATCCGGATATTTTTTCATAACAAATTTTACCCGGATGTTTTTTCATTGTGAACACCGACATTGTTGTCTCCCACATTTCATCAATTAGACGTTCAGACAAAGAAACTTCCACCAGAAACCTTTATTAATGGCTTGATATTTTTAAGGTATTGTCACTTGTTGGAGTCTTTTTCCTCAATGACCTTCCTCTTTTCACTAATTACAGGAATTTATTATGTCTGTTACTTATTTCTTTGCTGTTGTATCTAATTCTCATGATGATGGGTGGTTGATCATCTTTTTCCCCTCTTCAACAAAGTTTGATTATTTTTTTAAATAACTCTAAAAAAGTTTTTACTCTTGAGCTCTTAGATTTTGTTTTCATAATTCACGTTCTCTTACGTAATATCGTTCATAAACATGATTTTTCTCGACTCTATCTTGTGTTTCTATCATCTTATAGCCTAGAAATAATTTCTAACATAACACAAGGCCATACGCTTTGAAGATAGCCGTCTATTAAAATAATCGCGATTGGCTGGTACTTTATTTTATCGACCTCAGAAGAATAAAAGAGAAAGTCGACTTCGACAGGATTAAACTAAGAACGTAAATAGATTTAACTAAATACCAATTCTGCCGCTCTATTCCCCTCTCTGTGTCTTATAAAAGTAATTAATCTCATAATCAATTGTTCTGTTAATTTACTTTTCGTAGAAGTTAATGAATCATCAGTTGATTGTAAAACTTTATTTGAGATTGAAACACGACAAATTTTTTTGATGATCTTATTTCTAGACTTGTAATATCAATTAATTATGAATACCTCTGCATTAAAACGTGAAAATGTTTCTCAAACGAAGTTTTTAATTTTTTCTATATCTTTTGCTTTTTTAAAATTTTATCTAAAAGAATAGGTGACACGTGAAAATAAATCCACTAAAATATACCATCGAAACCCATCCTTTATTTTGATTTCCTGCAACAACTTGAAACTTTCTCATATTTGTAATTATATATCCTCACAATTTAGCGTGAAGTTGTTATAGCTCAGATTAAATGCGATCCACTCCTCACTATCCAGTTTATATCTTATGAAATCACAGTATATCTAGCACTATATTATTAAATCAACCAGTTTTTTCAGAAAGGTAAAGTGGGATTTGAAGCAAATCTTTTTAGTACGAGAAGTAATCGAGAAAGATAAGGAACCATTAGTTTTACATCATATGTATGCAGCTGATATTGATTTTCTGATTTTGGTCCTAAGAAAGTTTTTCCTTCTCCATCTGTTTGCGCTTCCTCGTTCCAAGGTATTGGTTTGTCAACATCATCTCTTCACTAGTAAAAATCCCTTGTTAATGTGCAGTTTCAACTAGTAGAACAACTCTGTCTCATTCGCGCCATCATATTTATCGGTTTTTAAACTTGTATTTCCACTATCATAAAGTTGTATAACTTAGTTTTAGTAGTGAAGATGCTTATTGTTCTATTTCTTGAATTAATTAAAAGTTGCATTTCATTTGTTACTAGCTATCAGCTGGTTTCTAACACCAGTCAAGAGAAAAAAATAAATTTCGTGTTTCCTTGTTATTCTGAGTGTGTGTGTGTGTATATGTGTATATATATATATATATATATATATATATATATATATATAAATGTTTTATATTTTATATATATATATATATATATATATATATATATCTATCTTTACCTCTGAAGTGTTTTTATAATCAAGGAAACTATATAACATGTACCAAATATTTTACTTAAATTGTTCTCTTAAGTGTTTGAAAAATTTATGCCGTCTTATCTCGAGGAAGGAAAGACAAATTTCGTGGTCTTTGAGTAAACAACTCTGAAAGTGATTGAAGGTTATATATCGTATAATCTTTATGTCAAAGATTTTGTTAATATTTCTAGGAAAGAGACTACTCTAAGCAGAACAAACAGGAGTTGGTTGTAGTGATCAGAAAGAATATGAGCCACTAATTAAGTATATGTGTAACAAGAAAATCTGCTGCAGGATCTTCAAGAATAATAGAAGTTGAGGTAAAACGATCAAGCTTGGTTAATGTTTGACTAATCACTTTCTAAGAGATGTTCTTCATGACAAGTCTAGCACTACTGTTATCAACAACTTCAAAAAAAAAAGTTGCAGTTGAAAAAGGGAATAACATGCATATCAAGCTTTGAAGGTTACAGAGTCATAGTGAATTCTTCGTATCATAATTAGCTCTATACTTGAATTCTTAGGTAACTCTGTTCCCATCCTGTGAAGTATCCTAGGGAAGAAAAGGACTAAAAGTAGATTTTGATAGGGATCCTCTTGTAATTTAATTTTTCAGCAAGCTGATTCTTTAGAGTTAATAAAACCTTGAACAGGACTTTTCCAATACAATATTTTTGTATATTTCAAGTAAAACAGGTTGAAAATCAGCCTTCAAACAATGTTTGAGTCATCTATACTTTATTTTGTTGCCCGTGGACAGCAGTTTGTTATTGATATTTGTAAATATGCATGGATTTTCAGAATAGTAGATTAGAAAAGGTTCAAGTTTGTGGCAAGCTACATTCTCTCCTAGCAGGAGAGTTATCTGATCCTTAAATGCCTTACACCCAGGCATGGTTTTTGTCTTTCTGTGTATCTCTGTTTATTCAAAACATCCTTTTCCAATATAAGCCATTCTCATCGATACTGAAAATTTATTCCTTTAAAACAGTGGTTCTCACCCATTTTTTATCTATAGACCTCTTTGATTACTGTTTTACTCTGGTGGATCCCCAAAATCATTTGATGTTTAAAAACTAGATACTTCTCTCAAAATTCCCACTCTCTTTTCCACCCATTCGCTTGTGTAGGTTTGCACTCTCTGAGAGAACGTGTTGAACAAAGTGTTAAAAAAAGAAACCTAGTTGTTTCTTGTAATAAATATATCTAAAGCAAAAATTTTCATGGACCTCCAATTTACTATTTTGCTTGCATGAACCCCCAGAAGTCATATGGCCCTTGGTGGAACCACTGCTCTAGAACTCTTCTCCTCAGATTAATTCATCCAAAGATTTATTAAACATCAGTATATGTTGCTTGGACTTTTTTCTTTTCTTTTTTTTGACATCATTAAATTGTCTATTGCTAACTTTATAGTTTTCTTTATATTCCTCTCCCATTCATTCCTTTAGACTGTCAAAAATTCTTAAAGCATTGTGTTGAATTGTTAGTAGGCTTTTGGTTATTTGTTTTTATATCCAGATCTTCAACATTTTCTCTATTTCATTGATAAATCCTTGTCAGTTGCTTGGTTTTCTTTTACTGCTTTAAAACTCCTTTCTTGATCTTAATAATAGTGGAGGTTACTGAATAAGACAACTATAAATAACTTTCATTTATGCTGGTTAATTATATTATTTTAATCTTCAAAGTCAACGTTTTTCCTACCCAGGGTATGGGTATTTGGAAAAGTTTTCCTTTTGTAGGATGTCTTTGGTTTGGGAGCTTTGGATGGTAGTGGTGATATGACTGCTGAAATACAAATTATCTGGGAAGAAAATGCAACAATGATGGTGATGATGATGCTATTCTGAAATATGGGTAACCATGGAGTAAAAAATTTTGAATTTGAGTTTTGAACCTTAGTAAATGCCAAGAAAAGTTGCATGTGCATGCATAGAATATATATATATATATATATATATATTTGTTTACATGACTTGAATTCCAAGAGAAATTGTACTTGTGCATGTGTGAATATAAATGGTATTTATAGCAGGTTGTTGTAAGGATAAATTGCATGTGCTCTCACTAAGACATACATGGTTATTATAGTTACTAATCATCATAAGGGGTTCATATGTTAGGAAGTGACAAATGTGATCGCATATATTCACAACTTTTGCTCACCATGATAGCTAAAAGTTTCATTTTTGTGCATGCTGTGTTACAAGTACCTATCTACATAGTAAATTAAGGTAATAAAAGTTTAATATTTTAAAATCTAGAATGGGAAGAATGATAACAAAAATAAAAAAGTTGTTTACTTAAGTGATGAACTATGCCAGATTGTGATATTCCACTTAACAAAATTTCTGAAAGTAATTTAAGCATAGAGAACCATCTAAACGAGTTTTGAAACTCAATTACAAATGTGTTTATTTCTTAAAAGAATTCCAAAAGGTCATTCCAAGCTATGGTTGAGTTTCCCTCCCCCAACCACCTCTACATATCCCTGCCTTTTTCTTTCCACCTTCCTGTTAAGGCATGTGCAAATGTACATGAATACTCTCTATACCTCTATTCCCACCTTTCTAATAACCATTTCTGGCCTTTCTGCCGACAATGTTCCCTTTCCAAATTTACATTTGCTGCATACAAGGGCACCTACCCCCAAAGTGTAATATTTTCCCTGTTCATTTGAACATTGAATAGCTGAACATGGTTTCATAGAGGATTATAAATACAACACCATTTGTATGATGGTTACTTTTGTTTAAAATCAACGTCTGCATCAAGACAAGAGGAATTCACTAATGAACACACACATACATGTATATATGATGGACTTTTTACAGTTTCTGTCTACCAAATTTTACTCTCATGGTATTGGTCAGCCTGCAGCTGTAATAGAACTTAACAGTGAACAGTATCCATACAGTGGGATCAAAAACTAAACCATATGGTAACAGAATGAACATTTTCACCGGACAGCCATGCTTGTTACCTTACTCCTCCCATCTCTCTCTCTGCATCAGTAAATAGGTATATGCACATATGGCTGTTGGTTCAGAAATTCATCCCACAATCATGTGGTTTCAGGTTCACTTCTACTGTGTGACACTTTGGATAAGTATCTTGTATTATAGCTCCAGGCCAACCAAAGCCTTTGAATATTGGCTTTGGTAGATAGTAACTGAAAAGAGTCTGTTGTGCATATTTGTGTTCTCTTGTCTTAGCATTTTGTGCTAATTGTAAATGAGCATCACTGTCATACAAATGGTGTCTTTGTTTGCAATCTTCCATAAGAACATGTCCAGCTATTGTGCTGTTCATGTTTGAAAGACTATGGGTATGTCACCTTGCTTGTAAAAAGGTGAGGGTTGGTGACAAGAAGGGCATCCAGCCATAGTCTATCCGCTTCAACAAAATTCATCTGATCCATTCAAGCATGGAAAAGTGGACATTAAAACAATGAATGATATATATTTCTGTATCTGTGTAGTGACTAATAAGTAGTTGGAGACAAGAGTAAAAGACAGAGATAGAAAAACAAAAAGAGAGTGGTGTTTACTATAACTAATCATCATCGTTTAACATCTGCTTTCCATGTTGGCATCGGTTGGACAGTTTGACTGAAGACTGGCAAGCCAGGAGGCTGCACCAGGCTCCAATCTGATCCGGCAAGGTTTCTACAGCTGGATGCCCTTTCTAACACCAACCACTCCAAGAGTGTAGTGGGTGCTTTTTACGTGCCACTGGCACAGAGGCCAGTCTGGCAGTACTGGCAACGACCACGCTCGAATGGTGCTTTTTATGTGTCACCGGCACAGGAGCCAGTCAGGTGGCACTGGCAATGACCATGCTCGAATAGTGCTTTTTACGTGCCACTGGCATGGGAGCCAACCAGGTGGTACTGGCATCGGCCATGACAATGCTTGACTCAACAGGTCTTCTCAAGCACAATATATTTCCCAATGATTGAAGGGTACTCTTAAATGGGCCAGTTATGTGACACTGGTATAGGCCATGGTTACGGTCTCATTTGGTTTGCCAGGTCTTCTCAAGCACAGCATATCACCAAAGGTCTTGGTAACTTGTCATTGCTTCCATGAGGCCCAACGTTCGAAGAATTTGCTACATATACTGCAATTTGTGGTTTGATCTCCTATTGCATTTTAGAATATAGAAGTGCACGTAGAAATTATTATTGTATGTGATATGATATAATCATTCTGGTAAGAAATTTGCTTCCCAACTATATGGTTCCAGATTTAGTCCCATTGCATGGGACCTTGAGCAAGTGTCTTCTGCTATATCCTCAGGCTAACCAGAGCCTTGTAAGTGGATTTGGTAGGCAGAAACTACATGAAATGTATGCATGCATGTATTTATCTCTCAACACTGCTTGACAACCAGTGTTGGTTTGTTTACCTCCCTGTAACTTACTGGTTTGCAAAAAGAGACTAACTGAATAAGTATGAGGCATTAAAATATGTACTAGAGGTTGATTTGTTCAACTAAACTCTTCAAGACCATACTCAGCATGTCTGCAGTCTAATGACAAACAAACATGCATGCATGCCATTTATTATTTTCTGATTGGCAGTTTGTGTACAAGGGAATATATATATACACATACGGACTGTTTTTACAAAGTTTATAACTATATGCAAATGGGATCATGTATAAGGCAAAAATTTTGGAATAGTAAAAGATAAACTCTGTATGACTGAGTAAAAATAAGTTTATCAATAGATTATAATCATTTAAGGTAAATTATCAGTACTTTAAAGACTCGTTAAAGTTTTCAGTTAGCAGTTATATTCATTATATAGTCAATAAATTTTATAAATTTCTAGTATGATAGGCCAGTTGACAAATTCTGCCACCTGGATAACATTGTATGTGCTGGGAGAGGAATAAAGAGTAGCATACTGGCTAGTGATAACACTATGAAGAAATGCTACCCTTATTGCTTTGGGCTAATTGTATAATAGTTATGTAAGTGTAATTCTTTATGGTATTAAATGCAGAGTATCAATAGATACTTGAATATGATGTTCAACATTCAATTATTGTTCTGCTATGGTCAACTTCGCCTTTCATCTTTTTAAGGTTTATAAAATAAGTAGCAGTTGAACACTGCTATCAATGTAATCAACTTATCTCCTTCCTTAAAATTGCTGGCCTTGTGCCGAAAATTAAAACCAATATTAAATTATTGAAAAAATGTTGGATACACTTAATATCAAATGACATTAGCAATAATAAGCAGGTAATCTGCATTGATACAGATTTTCAATATGAATAGATGGGTTATGTGGCATGTAAAAAACGTCTTGAATTGATAATAGATACCCACAAGGTTGAGTAGTCAGGATAAATTTGAGAATATTGAAACTCAATGTATGGGAATGTAGAATAATAGCCTGTTCAACTTCAACATTAAAAAGAAAAGAATTATGTTTGTGATGATAATGATGAATGTGTACAGTTGTTTTCCATAACAAATTATCTTTGGTTTGTTAACTACTGCTATAACTCTAAAGTTTAATATTCTTTCTCTAAAATGTATGAATTTAAGAACTAAATATTTAGTCTCCTTTTAGAATATTGTTTTTATTCTTGATAGAATTTGTTTTAGTAATAACAGGAATAGCAGATCAAACTCAATACATAGGCATTATCTTCACTGTCCTATTGCTGAAGAAAATTTTGAACAATTTTTAAATATAAAATTTTGATGTAAAATTTGTAATAATCATTTAACTTATAATATATTTCACGTTTCATTTTATAAGTTTTCGTAGTAAGATATACAATGGAAATCATCTCCCTTTACTATCATCTGAATCAATTTGATGCTGTCCTAAAAAGTATTCCACTGTCAAGAAAGGGAGATTATTATCAATTTAGTTAACTACACGTCATTTTGTTTTTTTTTACTTTTTTAAATGATTGATGGAGACAAAGAAGACGGTGTTAATACTAATGATAACTCTTTTTAAGAAGTTCCCAATCAGTATTTTCCGACAGCTGTTGATACTTTTATTGAATTTAAATATACATATCAATATTTCATTTAAAGATTTCTTTCTTTTTTCTTTTTGTTTCATTGCTGTAATATTTATTTAGAAATTAAAAATTATCGCAATTATATATTATCTCCCTTTAGCAATGTTTCTTATTTTTTATATATTTTTATTCAATTTAACTTTTATTTTATCCTAACCTTCGTTAACGAATATACATATATACATGTGTGTATTTAGCATGGCAAAGTAACTTAGATTCTGGTGGGAATTCTGTTGGCTTTCGTTCTACCAGCAAGATGCCAAAGAAATTAACAAAACATTTCACAATGGGATCGGAAACATAATACGGCTTTGCTTTGTTTTCCATTATTTTAATATATTAACCGTCTTTTTAAAGTGGGTAGCTTCTTTTTTTAAATCAATTATGCTCTTACCAGCTCTTTTTTTGTTCGCTCCTCAAGTCTAGTGTTTAAAATCTTTTCTTTCAAAGTGTAGCTTTTAACAATTTGATTTCCTTTCAAAGTAAGAGAAAAACTAAAAAATTACGCAACGTTTTTACATTAAAAAGTAATAATTTGAATATATTAAAAAATTCCTGCTAACCCTCGATGAATCTCATTGAAATGCCTATGCGAACTGTTATGATAGATTTATTTATTTAGTAACTTAATATCTGATGCAATATTTTTTGCATTAAAAAAGTATACAAAAGAAAACTATATGCATCTGTAATTAAATGTGTTCAAAGTTATTTCTGGAACTTGTCTGAATTAACTGCAGTTCCTGACAATCTGTAGGAAAGGGTTAAACCGCTTTGTCATGATCATATTCTTACTTCGGTTAAGAACTGCCGTAACTATTGTCAACTTTGACTTTAAAGATAGCATTAGATAGTTAAATATAGAATCCATCGACTTTTTTTTTAATGTTTTCGTTCATTAATTAATGTTTTATTCTTTGGTTTCATCTTTTTCTATCCAAACGATTTGATAAATTTTCTTATTTTAAAATAGTTTAACGTTAGATAGTAATGTGCTTACAAAGTCTGATAGATTGAGAGCCTTTAAAAAAATTTAACAGTCTGTTGTTCCTTCGCTTACAATCGAAGTATCTATGAGTAATTCCGGGAACATTTGATGTTATAAGTTCATGTCTTTTAGAACATTATTTTTTAAATTTAAATTTTTGCTAAGTGTAAAGAAGAAAAAGTTGAAATGCAAATTGTTTAAATAATTTTGTTTGCATTTATAGTAAAATTCAGTAAGTCCGAGTAGCAAATTTTTCAGAAACTTAAAATGATGAATTATAAACTTGATCAGAATTCTGTTAATTTGCCAGATTTTATGAAATCAAAGGCTATGCATACAGTTCCAGCCATCAATTCGATTGATAACACTCAGACTGTGTGTAGTGATTTTGTAAGTAAGCCAGACAGTGTTTACCAAAGTAACGAAATTCTTAAGTGTCCAATAAGACGAACTTTAGCTCTTGCAAAACCTTTTAAATGTGGTGTTTGTCGTAAAGGATTTTCTCGTAAAATCAACCTTAATAATCATGAACGTACTGGAGCAAAGCACTTCTATTGCTCTTACTGCAAGAAAGCTTTCTCTCAAGAAATCATTTTGCGAAATCATGAGCGGACACATACTGGTGAAAAGCCGTATAATTGTTCATTTTGTGATCGTGCATTTTCTCAACAGACTGAATGGCGCAACCACGAACGTGTTCATACTGGAGAAAAACCATATGCCTGTTCTATATGTAGCAAGACATTTAGTCAACAGGGGAATCTTAAAATACATTTGCGAACTCATACAGGAGAGAAGCCTTATACATGTGCTGACTGTGGTAAAGCATTTAGTCAACGTACCAATCTAGACAATCATCGACGTACTCATACTGGAGAACTATTTAAATGTGTCTTTTGTCCGAAAGCATTTTCTCTACTTATTAATCTCAAAAGTCATGAGCGTATTCACACTGGGGAGAAACCATTCAAATGTTCATTTTGTACAAAAGTATTCAGTCAGCAATCAAGTTTACGTAGTCATGAGCGAACTCATACTGGTGTGAAACCATACCAGTGTTCTTTCTGCTCAAAAGCGTTTACACAACAGACTAACCTTCGCAATCATGAACGTATCCATACTGGAGAAAAACCATTTTCTTGTCTTGTTTGTGGAAAAGCATTCTCACAAGTTACCAATTTAAAAAATCATGAACGTACCCACACAATTGAAGAACTGCGGAAATTGACTGAATCTAAATCAATATCAGAACCTCTTCCACAGAATTCACAGCATCCCCAACTATCAAGTCCTAATCCTTCTATCAGACCCCAACCACTTAATATTCCATCAACTTGGATAGCTTCGACATATCCCCACCATCAGTTAACACCAAACAACTGGGACAACAATTTTAATTGGTCCCGAGGGTTCACAATGACAGAAAGATTAAACGCTGGTGGAAATACCACTACACCCCAGTTTTTGCCTCAACCACCAAATGCACACCATTCATCTTGCAATAAAGTCTAGCCTAAACTATATGTGTCAAGCAACTAAAACAAAATAATATTAATTCGAAACAGTAGTTGTAAATTTAGTTGCTATTCACATACATATATTTCAAACATTCATCTGTTCATCAATAATGTGTCGGATTCATTTCTGAATATTTTCAGTTCAGAAATTTGAAATAACATTGTTGTGAATTCTTTATGCGAGAAGCTTAAAATTCATCTTGTTACACCCCATTACATGACTTGACTTTTTTTAAGAATGCAAACATTCTGAAAAAAATAGTACAAATTCAACAAGATATTCTCAATGTCATGTAAAATTATTATTATTATAATGCTGTCAAAATTAATTTTCTGTGTGTTTCCTATAAATATTGAGATATAGGCTTTGTCTAAGAGATAAACAGAAATAGAAAATGCAGTTAAAAAGGTGGTGCTTAAATAAGCACAACTTGGAAATACCTAAATTCAGTGCTAATGAGAGCATTAAATTAATTTGTGGTACCTAAAGCTTCCATTCCATATAAATGAAAGTTCCTGTTAGAAAATGCTAGCTTCATTGACTCCCTCCTGTTTAATCTCATTAAATTAACTGCTCTAACATTTTTATAAAACTATTTTGAAAAAGTATTAAATTTTTTATATGCACTGTCATCAGAAAGGAATGACTTAAGCAACTTTCCTTGTATGGTCAATTGATCATAAAGCTAGCTGTGAATCATTTAACAGAAAAGGTGTTTAAACAAATTTATCAACGCTGCTTTGATAAATGATTTAACTGGATCTTTCAATGTCTAATGAAAATTTAGTTAATTCACAAACTTCTTTTGTTTTATAACTAGATGTCTATAAATGTATTATATCCAGAACTGTTTATTTTTTTCCATACAATATCACTGAGACAACTCATTTTTTTCCAGCCTTTGTGTTAATGTAAAAAAATGTAGCTGTTCAAATAATTAGACTTTCATAGTAGTTGTAAATAAAACTGCATTAGCTATTGTGCAGCAGCTAAATATGGGCTTTTGATCATGTCAAATAGATTGTTTATTATGTGTTCATTCGAATTGGTCAAACATGAAATATATTTTATAACAACAATCTGCAAATCATCATTTTAACAAGATCTTTCTAATTTGTATTAAAAATAAACCATTAAACAAATGATTCTATTGCTTATACTTTTAACTTTAAATAAAAGTAAAGTTCTTTTGGTCTTGATTGATAAATGCTCTGCTTTGTTCCTCTAAGAGTCAGTATCTTACTGCTTTACAAAGAAAAATGAAGTTTGAGTTGCTATATTCTAGTAGTTGTGATGTTATCCTTCATCTCCTTGATAAAATACATTATATTTAAAAAGAAATTCATGGAATTTAAGAAAAAAATCTCTAGTTTGACTTCAAATATATTATGCCGTTAAATCATAACATATGATTTGCTATGAATCTGTGATATTCCCTCAAAGATTTTATTTCAATGATATAAGTGTAAAAAATAAAAATTGCAATTGTGATGTCAAACTGCATGTACAGTTTATAGAAGTCTTTTTAAAGTGTTGGATATATAACATCTATGAGTAAACTCATAATATATTTCTGATTCACTGAATTGTAGAGTGACATTGCATTCTGTTGCCATACCTCAGACCAACCCTGATTGAGTTGATCTATGGTCAGTGTTGTTGCAATTATGACCATCCTACTTTCTTAGTAGTGTCAAGACTACATAATCCAAATGTCTTTTCATTTCTTAAGATGATAAGATTATAATTTAAAGAATATTTGACTGTTATTTCTAGCAGGTAAAACTTCCAGGCTGGTTCAGTTTTGTACCCTAATGGTTGTTGATGAAGTGTATAATATATTATTTCCTGAAGTATATAATATTGAATTCCCCAGCTGGAACTGTTCACATTCCCTTGTGCTACCTTAAATTTGGACATTCATTTGTGTGATATGTTAAATTATAAAATACATGCAATGATGAAGTCCATAATGTGGGGAAGTATAAGTACAAGCAACATTTTTAATGAGAAACCTTGTTAAATATTCTGTAAACATTGGTTAATGTACTTATAGTAATCAATGGGTGAAAGTGAAGAATCAGCTTGATATTAGGCCAAATTCTTGGTTTGCAACCTCTTTTTTAAAGGTTTACAATCTATATATTACAAAACTGATGGTTGTCCAAAAGAAAATATACTGAGCAGCTACTGAAAGCCAAAGTGTGCTGAAGCTGCTGTGTAGTGTCTATGACATGATAATTTCAATTAGAAGTCGATGATGGAAGTTTCTACTTGGTTACTTGATCTGCTAGTAATACTAACCAAATCATCCTATATATATATATATATATATATATATATATATATATATATATATAAGACTGTTCTGGTGATCAAATCAATTGGAACACTTGTAACCAATGGAGTGCCAGTTTTTTTTTTTTATATACACCACTGATGATCCAGCACCTCTTTTAATCTAAACATATTTATAAATAAATCCTTGAATTCCTCACAACCCAAAAGACTAGTTTCTTGTATGTCATCTATAATCATTTAAATATTTGGATGTTGGTGACTGCTGCAGGTCCATTGAGTTTGGGAAATTTCTAGCCTTATTTTGCTTCTATTTATCCTTTGTTATGGCTTCTAAGCACAGTATAAGTTTCAATGGTGGTATAAAACATAAACACAAAGACATTGAATGATAATGAATAAAATAAATTTATACTCACACACATGCATGTATATATATATATTATTTATATATATATAATCAGCAGCAGCATTTAACAGCCATTTTCCATGTTGACATGGGTTGGACAGTTTGACAGGATATGGTGAGCTACAAGGCTGTGTCATACGCCATGTCAGCTTTGGTGTGGCTTCTATGACTGGATGCCCTTCCTAATGCCAACCACTTTACTGTGTGTAATTACTACTAGAGAAATTACTATTCTAAGTGTAGAGGAGTACTTGAGAGGGTGGAGTGATTTTATGACAAGCAAATGGAGGTGTCTTGCTATGGAGAAGATACATAGCTACTCTGTGTTTATATAAGGGTAGGAAGGAGCAAGTGGGTAGTGATGGGTTGTCAGAACAAAACCTTCAGGAAACTAGAGTTGATACGGGCTGTGGATCAGGAGGGGAAGTAACCGATGGTTAGATATTAGGGTAGAAGTGAACATAATGAGCAATAAACATGATTAGGGGTTGCGATATCTATCTCTCTCTCTCTCTCTCTCTCTCTCTCTCTCTCTCTCTCTCTCTATATATATATATATATATATATATATATATATCTAATATAATGAATGTGAAAACTAATTTCTGTGTGTCAGTGTGTCACACTTCGACCACCTCTCTCACTATTCATTGACACTCCTACTATTGCTCATGTTGGGGTGGGAGTAATAGTAGGCATAGAGACGGTTGTGATGGTAATGGGGTGATAGTAATAGTATAAGCTGTAATTGTGATAGCTGAAACAGTCAGGGACAATGGTGATAGGGGTGGCGTCAAAAGTCTGGTGTGTGTGTGGCAGTGATGGTGGTGGTACTGGTGATGATGATGGTTGAAAACAATCAACAGAAAGAGAGAGAGAGAGAAAGAAAAAGGTTAGACAGAAAAAAAAATTGTACTGACCCCTGAATGGGAAGACAAAAAATGTTTATCATGCGGCTTTGCAATAAGTTCCAAGTCAACAAATTATATCATTGTTTTGATGAAAATTGTTCATTGCTTGAAAAATATTGGTCAAATTTAATATGTATTCAGTGCATGAAGTGTCATTGTTGGGCCCAAGGCCCAATGAAGAGCCCTCCATAGGTGCAGCTTTTAAGCTAGTATATATATAATATATATATATATATATATATATATATATATGGTTGTTTCACATGAAATGTCTCATTTTTATTGTTATTTCAGTCATTTAAAAACTCAATTATGTATACCTTGCATTTAATCTTGACTCTTTTTCTTTCCCAACAATATTGGTATATAAAATTCGTACCCACAGACCTTATGAAAATGATGATAACCAAACTATGTTGAGTGATTTTCTCGTATGAGTACAAACTGAGTCACTCTGCCGCAGAACCTCTATGGAATATCATGCGACCCTTTGGTAATGGTTTTGTTGACATCAGAACTGTTCAGAAATGGTTCCAAAACTCTCGTTCGGGAGATGATAGCCTTGAAAATAAACCAAGGGGTAGGTCAAAATAAGTTATTTGGCATGATGGATTAAATGCTTTGGTTGAACAAAATCTGAGAACAAAGGTTCATAAACTTTCAACAGAATTTCAAACATCCCGCACAACTGTTTTTGGACACCTGTAAAAAATTGGAAAAGTCAAGAAAACAGATAGGTTTGTTCCACATCAACTGAACGAGTTTCAAAAGCACAGGCGCCTCGAAGTGTGCTCCTTATTGCCTTCTTGACTGGAAAAAGACCATTTTTGCATCAAATCATTACTTGTGATGAGAAATGGATACTCTTTGACAACAGTAGGAGAACAGGACAGTGATTAGATGCAGGAGAGTCACCTAAACACTACCCAAACCCACCATTGCACCCTAAAAAGTTAGTGGTCACTGTATGGTGATCTGTGAAGGGAGTTATTCATTATTCATTTTTGCAATAAGGAAAAACGGTAGCAGCAACATCATATTGTCAGGAAATTGATTGTATGCATGAGAATTTGAAAAAGAAGATGGCCCAATTTTGCTCCACGACAATGCACGCCCTCACACTCTTCAAACTATGGTCCAAAAGTTGCAAAGCCTGAATTCTGAATTATGAGATTTTGCAACATCCTCCCTATTCCCTTGATATCTCTCCTTCTGATCATTACTTATTTGGATCATGCATTGATTAAATAAATCAGTTCTCTAACACATCTGAAACATTTTGTTAGTTTTCAAACAGGACATTTCATGTGAAACAGCCTAATGTATATATATATATATATATAAGCTTAGTGAAAAAACTGTTTTTTAATTATGATTATGTTCAATTCTAAGATACTACATTATTTGGGGTTATTTTTCATTATACACAAAGTATATTGCTAGGTTCTTCATAAATGACTAAAATAATATGACAGATTGCTACAGAATTAAATCAACTTCCTAAATAATGTGACACTGAAAAGGATTAAGTATGTTACATTAAGATGACATTATTTTTGTACATGACATATTTTTCAATTTTCCATGATAAAGAATATATAGCTATATTTAATGATTGTTTCTTATTTTATAACTGCTGTATTAGGAGTGTTAAGTAACATCATCTTTTGATGCAAGTCATATTGTAATTGCTGTGGTCTAACTGAGAAATGATATTTGAACTTCTTTAGTATTCTGATTACTATGTCATATGTAATATTTATTTATTCACATTTTATAAAATTTATCCTGTATTATCTCGTAGCTTTGATATTTCAAAGATATGATTGTTTATTTTCAGAATGATATTACAGGGTAGATGTGAGAGGCCTGATCTGGTCAGTTTTAGCGTAAAACAGGTAGAATATTTGGGTCAGCTATGGCCGTTTTAAATGTTAAAGGGTTAAGTCATGGACTCTAATAAACATCTAAATTTGTTGAACTACCAATCAAAATTTGTTTGAATAGATATAACATCAGTTTATGGGTTCCATACTTTGGTAAAAATATCTTATGTACAGTATTGAATATTCACTCTTTATTTACTCTATTTTATTCATTTAATTGTACAGCTTTATTTTTCTTTTAAGTACCAGTGTCTGTTTTGTAAGTGCTTTCTAATAGGATTAACTATAAAGAAAAGAGGGTAGGATATTGAGTCTTAGAGATGAGATAATATAAGACCACTTGTACAAGCAGTATACACCAATGCTAACCTTACACAGTTCATGACAGCATAAAGAAAGGAGTTAAAATTTGTTGAAGCTATGTTTGATGTTCAGTTTGAAATATTGGACATAGGAAGTGAGGGTGGGGAACACAAAGAAAAACAATTCTAATGAAGAACAATGGGTAATGAGATGGTGGTGTAGAATCATCACATTTACAAGAATAAGTCCCATTGTAATACGGTATGCTTTTTAAAAAAAAACTTAATTAAAGAAAGAAAAGAATTCTACCTTATAATATCATTAATTCATGTAACTAAGGTATTAAAACTCACTGGAAATATTTTCACCAGCTTTAAAGATATGAGTTGTGTTTATTGCAATAACATTGTCTCAGCATTACTCAACAACTTTCACTTATTGCTTCATGTTCTTTGGTAAAATATGTTACAATATTTTGCTTAGATGATAATTTTTCACCAAATTTATAAATACCAATGTAGCTAATATGTTTGTTCTATTCATTTTATATTCAGTGATAGTGGAGGCGCAATGGCCCAGTGGTTAGGGCAGCGGACTCGCGGTCATAGGATCGCGGTTTCGATTCCCAGACCGGGCGTTGTGAGTGTTTATTGAGCGAAAACACCTAAAGCTCCACGAGGCTCCGGCAGGGGATGGTGGCGAACCCTGCTGTACTCTTTCACCACCAACTTTCTCTCACTCTTACTTCCTGTTTCTGTTGTGCCTGTAATTCAAAGGGTCAGCCATGTCACACTGTGTCACACTGAATATCCCCGAGAACTACGTTAAGGGTACACGTGTCTGTGGAGTGCTCAGCCACTTGCACGTTAATTTCACGAGCAGGCTGTTCCGTTGATCGGATCAGCTGGAACCCTCGACGGCATAAGCGATGGAGTGCCAACAACATATTCAGTGATAAATGTCTGTGTTCTTGCTATACATGTTGTGTTGTTGAGTGTATTGCATCATACAGACAGGAATTGTCTATTTTACAAATTATTTATATATTTATGATATTGTTCCTTAACTATAACAAGCCCAGTGAAAATTTTCTATTAAAAAAGAAGAATCATGCCTCTGTTGTGTCAACCACAGGCAAAATTTCCACAGCTAGAGTACTTTTGACAACTCTTAATGCATTTAGATTGCTAGGCAATGGGCATATATTTATTATTGTTGCCACCAACTGAAAAGATAACAGCCTGATTGTTATCCCCCCCACACACACACCTCTTTCAGATTGTATACCAGTATTTGTAAGAGATCAAGATTTCTTAATTCTGAAATAACCATTTGAAATTTTTCCTTCCTTTCTTTACTGCTTTGTTAACTTGTTTAATACACTACATGGAGCTTAACTCACCAACATCATAACTGAAAACTGATCTAGTTTAACCAATTTAGTTGCCTAAACTGTTGTTGGTATTCTGTCCTCTCAGTTTATTCTATTTTATAATGGAACATATTTCAGTTTCTGTATGTATTTGCTTTGTCTTAGTTTAACATCCTCTCCATTTAAAAAAAAATTTCTATTTCAGTTTACCAACTTTCTACTACTTTTCACAGCTTCAAATAATTTATGAAGCCTATCTATAACATGAGTCTGAATGATCTTTGCACCTGCAAAATTAGAAATCCTCAGCAAATGTAGCTATAAATATCAATCACTTTGTTTCCAAAATACTGTCTTTAATTCTTCTCTGGATGTCTTTAATTCCTCTCTGATCATTACCTGCCAGGATCTTGAAGCATCAGTCAAACTATATACATATTTTAAAAGCTGCCATATATAGGCACAGGCATGGCTGTGTGGTAAGAAGCTTGCTTCCCAACCACATGGTTCCTGCTTCATTCCCACTGTGTCACCTTGGGTAAGTATTTTCTACTATAGCCTCAGATCAGAGCCTTATGAGTGTATTTTTATAGATGAACACTGAAAGAAGCGTGCCATATATATATATATATATATATATATATATATATATATATATATATATATATGTGCGTGTGTGTCTTTGTGTCTGTGTTTGTCTCTCTACCACCATTTGTTGTGTTTATGTCCCCTTAACTTATGAAACCCATCAAGGCAATGTCCCAGCTGACTGCAGTCAAATGACTTATATATATAAAAAAAAAGATATATTTTTACATATAAAACATATAACCTGCATGTACATTGAAGAGGATCAAACTAACTTATTTAATTGCTTGCTCTGTAAACATGCAGTCTTAAAAACCATTGATTTACATATCCAACTCTGAGATACCATAATTCCTAATGTTACATGTAGACCCTCTTTTGAATATGTGAGAGAATCATTTCTAATATTATTTGCAACTCTATTTTGAAAACCTTTTGCCACAAATCTAGCTTCACAGATTTGTTTATCATTCAGCTTTGCATGCTACTTATGAATGAGGAGAGCTGTGTGAAGAAGTGTCACTCCCTAAAAGTGGAAGGAACCCATGGAAGGAGGTGATGCAGCATGACCTTTGAGCATTGGGCCTCACAGCAGCAATGACGAAAGACTGAGACCTCTGGAGATATGCTGTGATTGAGAATACCCAGCAAGGAAAGTGTGATCACAGCCGTAGCCTACACCAGTGTTGCATAACCAGTCCATTTAAAAATTACCTTTGCATCGTCGGGTGACATGCCATGCTTGAGGAGACCTATTGAGTCAAGTAAATCAGAATCAAATCAAATCACAATCAAATGGAAATTGTAGTTGTGGCCATTACCAGTGCTGGTGGCACGCAATAAGCACCATTCATTGCATGGGTCGCTAACAGAGCCACTGAATTGGCTCCCCGTGCTGGTGGCACGTAAAAAGCACCATCCAAACGTTAGTAGCCTGCGCTCTTAACCACTACGCCATATCCCCAAGACACCCGATGAAGGCTGGAGTGTATATGAGCCGAAACATTGTGTTAACAACAAACAAGATGAGAACAAACATCCGTCAATTGTAAATAATGTTTATTCATTAGATGCTTGTTTTTATTTTCAGCTTTGGGTCCTCATTGTTTGCATGTTTAGATTAAAGTTTTCTTAGTTTGGGAAACACAATCACCTTAGGAACAGGTTTTTGTTTAGGTTGCCTATTTCTTGTTCTTGTACTTACATGTTTTTCAATTTTATTTATTTCAGTCATTAGACTGTGGCCATGCTGGGGAGCCGCCTTGAAGAATTTTTCTTGAATGAATTGACCGTACTACTTTTTTTAAAGCCAGGTGCTTATTCTATTAGTCTCTTTTGCCAACTGCTAAGTTATGGGGGATGTAAACACACCAACACTGTTTGTCAAGCGGTGGTGGGAGACAAACAGATACAAAGACACACATATACACACACACGTGCGTATATGATGGGCTTCTTTCAGTTTCCATCCACCAAATCCACTCACAAGGCTTTGGTCAACCAGCTTGCCCAAGGTGCCACACAGTGCGGCTGAACCTGGAACCATGTGGTTGGAAAGCAAGCTTCTCACCACACAGCCACGGCTGGCTTTTGTTATAAGTAACATCAAACTCTATTTTTCTTTTCATTACAGTTGGTGGAGTTAGGTTTCTGACAAAGCAGCTAGTAAAAGTTTACACAGAACTTTCACTAGCTGCTTTGACCTAGCACAGAGTTAGTTCACCAACCGTAGCTTTTGCTATTTGCTTATTTCTGGCATCAGATTCACCCTAAATGCAAATATAGGTTCCAGTAATATTATTTTGTAATCTCTAAGTCCTGCAACAAGATGATCACACTGGATGCGATCGTCATTGTTGTGTCTTTTTGTCATTGCTATTTTTCAAGCAATTTATACGTGATAAATGTTAATTAATTCGAATCTTCCAAAAGTTTGTCTAATTTTTGTTAGAGTTGTGACATTCCATTGTCAGCATTTCAGGTAGCAATATCTATTTCAAGAACTGTCTCTCTAGCTTTTCCTTTCAATCAAGAAGGGAGCTGGGGCTCATTAATTCCCAAATCTGCATTTCCTTCCTCAGTGTTTTCTTATTAGTGGAGGTGGTGCCAGTAATTTTGAAGCCATGATGTATTCACCGATTGTCATTTTCCACCGGTGTTAAATAATAAACAACATCACTTTCAGATACAGAGGAAACAACAGCTTTTATATTATATAAAAAGCAAACCTGTCTATCTACATTGCTAATTCCGCTACCCTCTTTTCCTAACCCTGGCAAATGGGGATGAATTGTTTCCCTTCCGGGAGGATTTGTCTTCCTTAACTATCAACATATCATTCATATAAATTATATTGCACCAGCATGAGGTGTTTCTGTCATTTCATTCATTTAGGAAAGTGAAAAGGTTTACTGGAGGATCTTACATTTTTTTTTAATTACTATATTCATGTAAAATATGCACTCTGGAAAAAAATCTCTCGTGTACGTGTTGATTTCGACTTTTCATTGTTACTCCATATTTCAAATTGAAACTAAATAAATGAAAAATGACCAGAGATTGTGTATGTGTGTGTGTGTAAGCACAGACAGAGCTGTGTGGTTAAGAAGTTTGCTTCACAACCAAGTAATTTCAGGTTTAGTTTCAATCCTACTGCATGACGTTTTGGGCAAGAGACTGATATAGCCCCAGGCCTAAACCTTGTGAGTAGATTTGGTAACCAGAAACTGGAAGAAACCCATTTCATTATGTCACACATCTCAAAGGCACAAAGCCAATGGAAAATTTGTTGACAAGAGAAATGGCAGCAATAACACTGCTTGTAGCTTGCAATTTTTGAAAACACAGAAATGTAAATGCACATGTAGGAACACACATAAATTCATAGGCTCATGCTCGTATATATGATAGGCTTTTTTCAGTTTCCACCTACTCAATCCACTCACAAGGCTATGGTCAGCCGGGGGTTTCAAGAAGCCTCTTCCCCAAGGTTTCATTCAGTGGGACTGAGCCCTAAACTATTTGGTTGAGTAGCAAACTTCTTAATAATGCAACCATGTCTGCACCTATTATTCTTTATGTGTTTTTCAATATCTACTGTTGTGAGAACATCACCCATCTGTAGATCAATTACCTGAGAAGTAGAGGGTTATTACAATGTCCAGGTCACCATGTATATTACTGTTGCCTTCATCATTTCTATTCGACTGGAAGTGACGCCAGATGGATATGCGTGTGGAAGGTGTTTTATTGCATTCCATAAATAACTTGTGGCTCCATTAGCAACAATTCCTAAGAATTCTGCATTTCTTTTCTATAATTTATGGCGTTAAGTTAATATAAATTGGCCATATCTGGCCCAAATATTTAACATGTTTTATGTTCAAACCAGCCAGATCCAATCTCTCACACCTACCCTATAATGTCATTTTAAAAATAACAATCACATCTTCAAAATTTTGAAGCTACAAGATAATGCATGATTATTTCAAAACAATATGAATAAATAAGCATTACTTTTGAGAGAATAATGTGGATACTAAAGGATAAAGCTAATGGTCCAATAAGACTTTTAACCCTGGAAACATGTATTCCCTGGGAAGATATGAACTTAATCCTGGAAACATGCAAACATGCATGCCTTTGGGAAGATATGAACTGACCATCAGAAAATCCGTCATTAGATTAAATTATCCTCATCAAATCAATTTTTCAATGCTAGGTTAGCCTGAACAGGTTCAGTTTGCTTCAGAGCATCTTTCTAGTTGTTTCTAAGTTTTATTTTCTTCAGTTTTCAACCTGCCAATTTATTTCTCCAGCTAACATCAATCATCTTTTTTTCTCCCTAACATATTTCTTTTCGTCTCATATCCAAACTATAGTTGTTGATCTCCCTCATCCAATGCTTCAGATATGCAATCTCTTCTCAGTGTATCTTTCATACTGCCCTTCACTACTAACTGAGAAAACTAAAAACATTCTTCACCTGTTAAGAATCACCTGTCTTCACTTTTCATATTTTATTCTCATTCTTCATTACAATTCTAAAACAGTTATCATGCAATCTCAAAAACATTGAAATCCAAATATTTTTATATTTCATGATATTTGATATTTATATTTGGACCAAAGAACTGAAGTATTTCAGATTGCAAGACATTGTGTGAGAGAAAATTGTGATGTTACAGGAGAGAAATGTGTCTGCATGGATGATGGTGCACTTGCTTTTAATGATTCTGCTAAGAAAGAGGCTTGGAGAAGCCATTATGAAAGGCTGCTGAATGAGGAGAATGAATGGGAGGTGGAGAGCCTGCCAAATGTTGACCCAGTTGAGGGACCAGTTACCCGAATCGATAGCTCCCTGGTAGATAAGGCAATTAAGGATATGAAGTCAGGAAAAGCCCCCGGCCCATCAGGAATCACTGATGAGATGCTTAAAATATCTGGTGGTGTGGGTTATGGTCTAGTCACCCGTATTGTAAACCAGGTAGTTCACGAAGGAGTCATACTCAATGACTGGCTTAGCAGCACCATAGTCAACTGCTACAAAGGTAAAGGTGATGCTTTAGATAGAAATAACTACAAGGGTATCAAACTGCTGGATCAGGTGATGAGGGTCATGGAAAGGGTCATAGTCCAACTAATTAGGGAAAGAGTCTGCTTAGATGAGATGCAGTTCAGTTTTGTACCAGCTAGAAGCACCACCGATGCTATATTCCTGGTAAGGCAACTGCAGGAGTAATACCTAGCCAAAGACAAACCCCTATACTTGGCTTTTGTTGACTTGGAGAAAGCCTTTGACAGTGTCCCCTGATCCCTTATCTGGTGGGCGATGCGGAAACTAGGAATAGATGATTGGTTAATAAGAGCTGTACAGGGATGCTGTCAGTAAGGTAATGGGCAGCAATGAGTATAGTAAAGAATTCCGAGTAGAAGTAGGGGTTCACCAAGGATCAGCCCTCAGTTCTCTTATATTCATCATAGTCTTCCAGGCAATAACAGAGGAATTTAAGACAGGCTGCTCCTGGGAGCTCCTCTATGCTGATGACCTTGCTCTCATAGTGGAATCACTACCAGAACTAGAGAAGAAATTTCAGGTGTGGAAGCAAGGTTTAGAATTGAAGGGCCTTAGAGTCAATGTTGAAAAAATCAAAGTCCTGTAAGTAGGGAGGTGAACAAATCACAAACCCCTTCAGGTAGAAGGTCCTGCTCGATCTGTAGAAAAGGCAAAGGTAGAGACTCTATAAGATGTACCCAGTGTAAGCTATGGATGCATAAGAGGTGCAGCAACATCAAAGAAAGGTTAAGCGGGATGATAGCTTTTGTGTGTAGCTGATGCACAGGGGCAATAAGCACCGAAGATGCTCAGAAAACAGATTCCATCACATGCCCGGGGGAGAAACTAGAATAGCCTGAGCAAAGTTTAGAAAGCTCCTACCTCTACTGGTTACAAAGGGCCTCTCGCTCAGAGTGAAAGTTAGACTGTATGATGCCTGTGTGCATGTTATACGGCAGTGAAACATGGGCCATGACTACTAAAGACATGCGTAGGCTTGAAAGAAACGAAGCTAGTACGATCCACTGGATGTGTAATGTCAGTGTACACACACAACAGAGTGTAAGTGTCCTTAGAGAAATGTTGGATATAAGCATTAGACATGGTATGCAAGAGAGACGACTGCGTTGGTATGGTCATGTGCTGTGTATAGATGAGGAGAGCTGTGTGAAGAAGTGTCACTGCCTAACAGTGGAAGGAACCTGTGGAAGAGGGAGACCCAGGAAGACATGGGATGAGGTGCTGAAGCATGACCTTTGAACGTTGGGCCTCACAGAGGCAATAACAAGAGACCGAGACCTCTGGAGATATGCTGTGATTGGGAAGATCTGGCATGTAAAGTGAGATCACAGCTGTAGCCTATACCAGTGTCGCATAACCAGCCCATTTAAAAAGTACCTCTGAATTGTTGGGCGACACGCCATGCTTGAGACCTTTTGAGTTGAGTAAAATCAAAAATCAAAATCAAAATCACAATCAAAATGGAAATTGTAGTTGTGGCCAATGCCAGTGCCACCTGACTGGCTCTCATGCTAGTGGCACGCAATAAGCACCATTCATGCCTGGGTCATTGCCAGTGCCGGTGGCACATGAAAAGCAGCATCTGAATTTGGTCGATTCCATGAAGCCATGTAATTGCAAAATGAACTTTTTAGCTACACAGCCATGGCCTGCATGATCTACACCCCGTCACTGCATATGTGTGTGTGAAAAGTTGCAGTTAAACCAAAAAAAAAAAAAAAAACTAAAAATCATATGCTAATATTTTTAAAACTTTCTTCTGGTAAAAGAATTAACATTTTTGGTTAGTGGTTAAAAGTTCTGTCCTATTTATTTTTATTTAAACAAAATATCTTAGATACATCTTCAGTTACTGTAAAAAGTTAATAATTTGTAGAACTAAATTTATCCTTATGGTGGAAAAGTAGTTTCTATAAGGTAAATGCATGAAAAGTTTAATATTAATTAAAATTGCAAATAAGATAGTGGTGGTGTGTCAATGAAATAACAGTCTTTTGTGTTTTGTATTTTCAATAAATTAAAATCTAATTGTAATGTCTTCTAAACTAAATGTTATTTTAGCAGTTAATAACATTGAATAGATTTCTGTTATTTTTCTTCAGTTTGAGCTTCTAATATACTTAGGCAGCAATTTGGTTCTGTGGGTGTGTTTGTCCAAGCAGCAGCCCATGTTGGTGTCACTGGGAACCCAGCTGACCAGTTGTAATTATTTACCTGTGAATTGTTTGGTATCACTGATGTAATTGAGATAGGCATCAATGGTTGTATACAGCAAGTAAGTTGTTGGGAGTTTGTTTGTGTTTCAAATGTTAATTGGACTTGTGATGGTGATGATGGTTCAAGGGACTGCTGATCAGTCAATGGCAGCAATGTTTGTTCTAGATTTGCTTCTTCTTCTTCTATTTCTGGTTCTGATTGTTTTTCTGATTGTAAAATTTCATTTCTACTATGTGTTTGTTCATGCTTTTTTAAATGTGCTCTTTGGGAAAATACTTTGCTGCATAGGCTACAGTTAAAAGGTTTCTCTGCACTGTGTGTTCTTTCATGTTTGTTAAGATATGATTTTTGTGAGAACACTTTATGGCAAATTGCGCACTCAAATGGTTTTAGCCCTGTGTGAGTTCGTTCATGCTTGTTTAAATACGATTTCTGTGAAAAGTTCTTCTGACACACAGAACACACAAATGGTTTTAGTTCAGTGTGTGTTCTTTGATGCTTATGAAGATAAGATTTTTGTGAAAATGCCTTTCCACAAGTGAAGCATACAAATGGTTTTTCTCCTGTGTGTGTACGTTTATGTTTGCTGAGATGTGTTCTTTGGCTGAATGCCTTTTCACAAACATTGCAATGATAAGGTTTTTCCCCTGTGTGTGTACGTTCATGATTTTTCAGTTTATCTCTTTGGCTGAAAGCTTTTCCACAGAAAGAACAACTGAAATGTTTCTCTGCTTCTGGGGCCAATTCGTGTTTGGCGAGATATACACGTAAAGTAAACCCTTTGCGGCACACTGCACATTTGAAAGGTTTCTTACTATTTGCAGTACTTTGCAAGTCATCATTTGTCTTGGTATCAGATGTTGACTGCTTTTCACTCTCGTTCATGGATTGAACATTAATCATTTTAACTTAGGTTTGTATATCTCACAAACATTATTATATAATTTTATAAAATTCACTTTGTTATATTCATAATTATATTAGTTTATATTGCTATAATATATGGTCTTTCTGTATTCTGAAAAAATTTGGATTTAGGACTGTGCTTTCTTTCAGTAATATTAAATATTTTTTTTTAAGTGCCTATACTTCTCTTGATCTTGTACTTGACATAAAATGTTCATCCCATTGTTATATGTTCATGATTTAACAATTAATTATATAAAATGACTAAAAGTTTTTTTTCTTTTTATATATTTTTACTTCTATATGTAATGCAATTTCTTTCAGTATGGTCTCTATCCTTCTTATATTCCATAAAATATTTTTGAGCTCTATTCCATGATTTAGTAATTCTTTCTAACACATCTCTGTTGTTGCCTCATATTCCAAGATTGTTTTAAATTGAATACTCTGAAAATAAAAGTAGAAAAACATCTGAAGTAAAAACATCACACATAACTGCTCATCAAAGTAGTATTATTTGTCTTTATCTACAAGATAACATATTGCTTATAACAACTGTATAAACAGCTCTCTAATATTAGTAATAAAAGGTTTATGAAAAAAATTTCTATGCCGAATGACAGTCATTTCTGTTGAAGATAACCACTAACATCATCATTCTTATTGTATTTCTTTTTAACCATCACAATTTCGAGTGTGTTTGTATGTGTAAAGTTTTGAAAAATTGTGTGCCTGTGATGAAAATTGTATACCTTGTGGGTAGTTAAATGAATATACATGTGTGTGTGTGTGTGTGTATCAAGATTTATCTATTTATCTGTCTGTCTATCTTTCTACACACATCATTCAGCATCATCATTTAACATCCACTTTTCCATATTTCCATGAGTCAGATGGAATTTGTTGTGCCAGATTTTCTGAGGCTGGATGCTCTCCCTGTCAACAACCCTCACCTGTTTCCAAGCAAGGTAATATTTTGCCATGCTCCAGCATGTTTCTGCAGAATATTGGAATTGAATGACACTACTTCTATGGCAGTGACACGCATTTATGACTATCACATGATGTCAAGACAAGGACACACACACACACACACGTGTGTGTGTTTTTATATATACATGTGTGTGTATTATAAAGATATTTCTTTGGCCTTTTTGTCATTGATCTATGGTATTGCAGAGACAATAACTTCTTCATTTATTACATCCAACTACTTCACTTAACTTCTTTCTGAACAACATCTTTTGTGGTTGATAAGTTCTAGCAGAAGTGTCTACTACTGTTGTACACTCTTGTCTTTGTCTTGCCTCCTCAGCATGTTGAATGCAGTTATCCTCTCTGTACACAACTGATCTCCACTTGCTGCAGTCCTTTGCTGACTCTTACCATTTTCTTTCTTCGATAGAGAACTCTTTCAGGATAGTTTTACTTTGGGCCTTTAACCACAGCTTTGGAGATCCTTTGTTTCTTCTTTCATCTACTTGGAACACTTGTTTGGGGATTCAATGGGTGGGGGTCATTCGTTCATCTGAGTCATCTGGATCTAAGCGTGGGGTATAGTGATGGGACATCTCTCTGGAGTACTTCTATTTCAGGAGTTTTTGTCATACTAGCTGATACTGAGCTGATACAAAGTTTGGGTACATGGAGTAAATAAAATCATAACATAAACAATTAAATATAAGAAATAATAATTTCTTAAAGTATGTGTTAATCCCCATGTACCCAGACTTTGTGGATACATATGTATATATATATATATATATGCCATGGTCATGGCTGGAATTTCTTTTGACCATAAGTCTTAATGGATCAGGGCTGACTTGTGACGTGACTAGCCAACAGTGATGACCACCACCCTACCACTATCATTTGCTTCCACCATTACATTTGCACTACCTTCAACAACAGTACCAACATGTTTTAATTTCTCTAGCACCGCCCACCAACAACACCACCTCTGCCTCCATCTATTTACACTGCTCAAACCATAGTAATATTTGATTCTAACTTAGACACATGATTACCTACTTTTGTTGGGGTGGGTTAGTTGATTAAATGGACTTTAGTATTCACCTTGCACTTTATTGCATTGTCATCCCCCCACCTAATATTTGACGGTGACCAGTAATAAAGTCACAATTTTGGCTAGGGAAAAGAGTCAATTAATTTGTGAGATCCGGAACCCCCCCCCCCCCCCGACAAAACCCCTGTGACTTTTTTTTACCTGGAATCTATTTGACTGGTGCTTTATTTTACCAATCCCTAGAAAAGGAATGTTCATCTTGGCAGCATTTGAACTCAAAATGAAAAGAATCAGAAGGAATAATGATTTCAAATAATGATTTGGAATGAGGACAGTAATTTGGTGGGAGGGGTAAGTCAGTTACATCAGTTCCCAGTACTCGACTGGTACTTATTTTATCGACCCCGAAAGGATGAAAAGCAAAGGTGACTTCAGTGGAATTTGAACTAAGAACATTAAGATGGACTTACAATGCTGCTGAGCATTTTGCCCAGGTGCTAATGATTTTGCCAGCTCACTACCTTAAAGCCAGAAAAAATACTGATTTCAAATTTTGGCACAAGGCCAGCAATTTCAAGGAAGAAGTATGTCAATTACATTGACCCCAGTACTCAAATGGTACTTATTTTATCAACCTGGAAAGAATGAAAGATAAAGCCAGCCCCAACAGAATTGTTTTGGGAACTCAGAGCAGAAAGAGGGACAAAATGTCACTAATTATTTTGCTCCAGGTGCTAGCAATTCTAACTCACTGCCTTAAGGCCTGATGAAATATATTGAAAAGCATTTTGTCTGATGATCTGTCAGTCCACCAGCTTAACAGTCACACTAATGTTACGATTGATCCACATATCATTACTACTGATGCGGATTGTAATAGTATCACCCACACCAATACTTCTAGGTACCTAGATGCAACTTGACAACCATTTAGTACTTACACATAGTGTGCCACCTGTTTGTATACACCTGTAGTATTCTACTTATCTGTCAGTCACCTTACATCATCATTAAGCTTCATTCTTCATTGTTAACACACCACTTGTCAGTACTTAATGTTGTGTGACATCTATAAGTACTTACTTATTGTATCATAGTCTACCACCTGTTGATATTTACATGAAGTGTTCTACTTGTAAGGGTACATGGTTGTAACGTTCCGCCTGTCAGGTGCATACATATAGTATTCCATCTGTCTGTTACCTTTCATCATTGCTAGGGATGACTATTTTATGAGGGAAGGACTGGGAAAGGTTGTTAGTGTGAGGTATGAGAAATATATTTACTTATTTTCATTAACAATAACTGAGACCTTAGGCAATATGGTGTGCTTGAGAGGACCCATCAAGCCAAGTGCACCCATGCTGGTGGCACGTAAAGAACATCATTTGAACGTTGGGCCTCACAGAGGCAAAGTGGCTGAGTTCCTTTCGAGCATTGGGCCTTACAGAGGCAAAGTGGCTGAGTTCCTTTCAAGCATTGGGTAAAGTGGCTGAGTTCCTTTTGAGTGTTGGGCCTCACGGAGGTTAGGTGGTTGAATTCCATTACACTCTTGGAGTGGTTAGCATTGGGAAGGACATCCAAATCAGACTGGTGTCTGGTGCAGCCATCCAGCATGCCAGCCAAGTCAAACCGTCCAACCCATGCCAGCATGGACAACGGACGTTAAATGATGATGATATATATACATGGCATTTTCAGTTTTCATCTGCAAAATCCACTCAAGGCTTTGGAAAGTCTGGGGACTTTAGGAGATACTTGCCCCAAAATGTTACACATTGGAACTGAACCCAAAATTATAGCTCATCTCCTCTATCTTTATCTCTCAACAACTCCATTTTGCTTGCTCTCCCTCTCTTCTATAATGTGAGTAACCATTTAGTTCTTCAACAGCAAAACACCTGTTCTGCTCTGGTCCCTTCCTTCATATTTTAACCCCTCGTCTTCTAGTATAAAGTTACCTCTTTTAGGGTTTGTAGTCTTGGAAGCTGCATGGCACCACACTAGTGCTGGTTTCTTTTGCTGAATTACTAAATTACAGGGACATAAACACACCAAGACCGTTTGTGAAGTAATACTAAGGGACAAACACATGCACATACAACTGGCTTTTTTCAGTTTCTGTCAACCAAATCCACTCATAAGGCCTCAGGCAACTTGAGGCTACAGAAGAAGACACTTGCCTAATGTGCCACCCTGTGGGACTGAACCCAGAACCATGTGGTTGGGAAGCAAATTTCTCACCACATAGCTGCACCTGCACCTATATATGTGTGTGCGTGTATATATATATATATATATGTATTATATAAACCAGAACTAATTGTGAGGGATTATCAATCTGGGCAAAATACTTCATAAGCTCTCTGTTGGCACATCGGGCTAACAATATTATTTAGATTAGTGAAGAACTTCAGGTAATTTTGTGGCAGGGTTCAAGGTTATGGTTCATCACATTTCTCTATTGTAAATACATGGATGGGCTCCAGACAAACTAGTTTTTACACAGAGTGATATATAAGAAACAAGTTTAAAATAATGGTCATTGCATAATTTTTCCTTTATTGGAGCAAATTTGGCTTACAGCTGTTTCCAGTAGTCATTATAGTCACATTACTGATAGGTTTACCCACTTAGTCAACTGATCAATTGATGAAAATTGAATGAGCTAAGAAATTTAATGCTACTTTCATCAGAGCCATTTCTGGTTATGACAATAGACCAATTGATTAGACCTATCAGTAATATACCTATAATGACTACTGGAAACAGCTGTAAGCCAAATTTGCTCCAATAAAGGAAAAATTATGTAATGACCATTATTTTTAACTTGTTTCTCTTATATATATATATATATATATATATATATATATATATATATAAAAGCTCATGGTTTTGGTTTCAGTCCCATAGTAAGACACGCTGGGCAAGAGTCTTCAACTATAACCTTGAACTGACTATGTGAATGGATTTAATAGACAGAAACTGAAAAAAGCCCATTATATATGTATGAATATACATGTGCACATATCTGTCTTTCTGTCTCCTTGTCTTGACATCATATGCTTATTGTACGTAAATGTCACCATCATACAAGTAGTACCATTTGGTTTGCAATCTTCAGTGAAAACATGGCAGGTCATTTGGGAAAATATTACAGAGAAAACAGGTGATGGTTGGCAACAGGAAGTGTATCCAGCTGTTGAAAAACTGCCTCAATGAATTTTGTATGACACTTGCAAGTATGGAAAAGTGGATGCTAAAATAATGATATATGTGTGTGTGTGTGTACATTATATATATTTTCAAAGTATTTTTGTTTGTGATCACCATTATTGATGGAGACTGAAACAACAGATGTCAAGGGAGTGAGTAGCAGTTGGAAATATTAAATACAGGTGTGAGGAAAGTGAAGGGATTATAATAACTGAGATGTAGTAAGAAGTTTTGCAATGGCTGGGGTAACAGGTATTTTGATCAAACTGTAACTGCAATTTTTTGTTATAAATTTATGAGAGATATTTCCAAAAGAATTGAAAACAATTCACTATATGTTGATTTTTTTTTTTTTTAAATGATGGAATTTTACACACACACACACGTGATATACTTTCTCTTCCTGACTTAGCCTTGTATATGACAATCACTAATAAAACATATGGCCATTTATGTCGGCATCCATTGACAAGGTTGCAAAAGTAATGAAAATTTTTATATGATAAAAACTACATTCCAGAAAATCAAGGAGAATAATACCCTTGTCATCCCTCCCTCCTCCAACAGTCACCAAGATTTTCTTTTCTGGTCACTGGCTCTTGAACTTCGTAGGTTTTGGAGAAGAGGTATGAGGCCATTTCATACAATGATCCTATATTTATGGATCATAATTATATGCCCACATTTCATCCCAAGTTACCAGATTAGAAAAAGCATGTCTTCATAGGCTTCAAATGCTTCCATCAGGTCAGAGCAGACTTCCACGCCTCTCCTTCAAATCAGATGTCAACTACGAACATACCCACTTTGCACACTCTTTCCAATACCCAAAGTTTTCTGTTTGTCTTCTATAATGCCTTGTGTGGAATAATCTCACAGATTGTGACTTGCCTGTGTGAATCAATTATTCCACTCACTGGCAATTAATGTTAGTGGCTACAGTTGCATGGTTTGTCTTCAATGCAGGTTTCCCCTTCTTTGTCTGCATGTGAACATTGCTCTTGTCAGTTATGTCATCTGGTTGTTGGATGGCCTGCACCACTCTTATATAAAAAAATTCAATGATGACATATTGATTCTGCTTGGAACCCATTATTTCCCTGCAATGAAGAAGACCAAAGAGGAGAGTTACTATAGAGGAATAGTTACTCAACCAACATATGTAATTTGAATGACTTATGCCACTTAAAACATATGTTAAGTCCACTTCTACACTTGTTTCAAGACAATATGCATATATATATATATATATATATATATATATATATGTATGTATCCAAATTGAGGGAATGGAATGGGTAAAATCCAGGCTACATATGTTTCTCAGCGAGCTGATCCTCTGATGTAATAATTACTCAACAAGGGACACACAACTTATCTAATCATTTTACCCATTCTACTCCCTCAATTTTTGAATTTTTATTCACATTCATAGCAACTCTAGTTGCTAACTATGAGCTGTACAGAAACTTTCAGCTTATCAAATTTCCTCATAACTTTCATAGGGGGAAAAAGTGTATAACCTTTGACACCAATAAATTGTTCTTGTTTCTGACTGTACACTGTCCACTTCCTACAATTGGATCTCTGGATCTTACCCTTATATATCAATATATATATATATGTGGCAGGATAATTCCACTTTTTATCTACCAAAGCCATTCGCAAAAGTTTTGGTTACCTTGTGGTTATGATAGGTGACACTTCCTCAGTGCACTAGGATTGAACCTGAAACTACATGGTTGGGAAGTAACTTTTTAACTACACAGCCATGCTTCCACTTATCCAGCAGTCTGTCTCTAATTATCTATCTACATATCTGTGTGTGTGTGTATACACAGCCATAAAAACAGTCATTAAACGACTGCTTTTGGTTCAAGATATGTGAATTATTTTGATACATTTGTACGAATGTGTGTGTATATGTGTGGATGCTTTTGTGATGATTGTTAAAATTATGAATTTCAGTAATTTGTTTTAAGAGGTAAAAATCTATTAAAATGCAGGGGAAAAAAGTGGTTTAATAATTAAGAGAAAAACTAGGAGAAAAATCCGAAATTAAATCAAAATCACATTAATAGGCTTATGTATGTTTATATATATATATATGTGTGTGTGTGTATATGTACATATACATATACAAGTGTTTATGTCTATATATCTATATATAATTTTATATATTTGTATCTATGAGTATATATTATTCTGTGTATTATCATGTGGAAATAAAGGCCTTTTATTATCACAATGAAGTATACACTCTACATAATTGAGCCTACATTAGAACTGCGTTCGTGCCAAACGTATACTTTTACACACACACACACACACACGCATACACAAACAGTCCCTACACCCTCAGTGATAGGTGTGTCTGTCTGTTATAATGTAAATGCTTTGCTTTGCCTTAATCAAACTATTGAAATGCGTGTTTGTATGTATGCTTGCGTTATGAAATTGTAATTATGTAACCTGAATGCACGATCTCGATATTTAATTCTGTTTCTCTAGACTACCTTGATTACGGGCTATCCGTGCTGCTGTACAGATGGAAAATGTTTGCTATCAAGTTTCAATTTCTGTTTCCAACACCAGCATCTTGAAATAACACCCATGCCAATAATTTCTCACAGACTCTGTGTGTGTGTGTGTGTGTGTGTGTGTTTTCCCGCACGCGTTTCTGTTGTAATGCATAGGAAATAAAAAGATAGCTGTGTGTGCTTCTTTGTAATACATAAATATGTGTGTTACTGTGTTGTCATAGGTGAGTGTAAACAAAATTGTGTTTGCGTAAACAGGAAAAGCTGTGTGGTTTGGTATTGGGTCGGAGTAGGATGACAAGTGAGCTGGGTGTTTTCTTATTGTCTGTGGTGACACTTACTTTTTAGGTGGAGCTGTCGGTTTCAGCAGAAACATCGGGAAAACATAGGACAGTAAAAACTGTTGGTGGATTATGTCGATAGTTGGCAATACAGTTCCAGCTTCTACTCCACACTGCAGCCTACTTTCTAACACAAATGCACGCACACGCATGTACACACACACACGCGCGCGCACACACGCACATAGAGTTTATTATTGATTGGATTTTGATTATTACTGCTGTTTTTTAAAATCTTTTTTTATCCTTCGTTCCTTCTGCATTTGTTGAAGGTAAACACCTTCAACATGGCGATAGTACACGAAATCGCAGTTATTTTCACAGTTCTAGAATATTTTAATAGAAAACTGTGACCTTTCTCTAATACTACAGAAAAAAATATCTATAAAGTTAGTGAAAAGGAAATATTTAGATAATTGACATACATCGATATGTATTTCATTTCAGATGACTTTTGTAAAGAAGTTAGTATAAAAATATATTCTATAAATCTTAGTGACTCAGTTACTTTAGGAATTCTGTCTTCCCGATATAGTATCCGATTTTTTTTATTTAATGTTTAATTTTGATAAGACTATCAGAATTATACTACTACTGTATATTGGTTATTAAAAGCCGTTACTTTATATGTTACTCGAATAACTGTACTCTGATGCATTTTTTAACGATTGCTTTGCTTTTAAATAGAACAAATTCTATGGAAATATTTATTCTCTTAAAATATTTTCTCTATTATTGAAACCATAGTAATATGTAGAAGCAGGCGGAATAGTTTTAACAAAAGAGAATGTGTCCACCATTTTATTTTGCACACTCGTTTATGTCCGGTCTAATGAGAATCGATTGGCTCCAGGTATTCTAGTCACCCGAGTTATAAATTTTCTTATTTATAGGAAATCTCAGTGTAATTACTCTGCATATTAGAAGTAGCAGTCTAATTACTCTCAAATCATGCCCTGCTGTCTTGAAAAGGAAGGACATACTGGACAATGTTACATATATACAAAATAATTGGATGGTCACAATTGGAACGTTTGTTCATATGTCTACTCGAGCGGGGCTGAACTGGGACTGTCCAACATCTGTTTTGGCTTAACATAATTACTAGAAAACTGTTGGGACGGTGATATGGCCAAACAACAGCTGTTTTTACGTTTGCATTTCACTAGCTAAATGTCTTTTATGATTTTGGTGCAAACCACGAATTATAAATTTAACTTTGTTTTGGTAAACATCGAATATATGTATTATATATGTCTTCAGTTTGTAAGATACTTGATAGTGTACTCCAGTTGGGTCGTTTTATCAATAGAAACGATTTTTGATTTCTCTTTTTTTATTGTCATTAGCTAACTGATCGATCGTTTGTTTAATCAGTCAAGTTGGCTCGTCACAGTCCTTTCGTTTGTAGTGGGTTCTCATCTACCCCTCTTCTGTCCTCACAGAAGTTGAGGACACGCTATCGATCAGGTCGCAGACTGACAAATGAGCTCTGACGAACTACTTGATAGATCCGACAGTTGACTAGTTAATTGACTGATACAAATAAAAAGGAGTGAAATGCATCTAGTCTAGTGTGTGTGTGTGATTTTGTTGGCAAAATGACCCTTCCAAAGTATATAGTGTGTGCGTGTGTTTGAAGTCTTGTTATAAATCATTTAAATAACTCTCATGTATTAAGGGTAATATTTCATACAGGTAACAAAATGATAGTTTTGATTTAGAAATCAATAAATTAGGATTCATAGTTCCAGTGATTTTTAAAGATAGATAAGTAAATGAAATTTTAAAATCTGCAGCTGCAAAAGAATAAAAGGAGAGTATATTTTTCAGTTTAATATCACTATCTGGTCCTTTGGTGCCAGAATCCACTTTGTTACAATCATCATGACCAGGTCTCCTGTCTAAGGACAGATTCCTTCCACTAGTTTTGGTGTCTTTGAGAAAGATCATAGGTGCTATTTTTGCACTCTCACTAAGCAATAATTTCTTTTCTCAATATTAGTACTACAGCTGCTTGCTTTCTTACACCTGTTTGATCAGAGCATGAAAACTAATTTTGTAAGGCTTCCCAACAAATTTACCTTTTTTAATGTATCGTCAATTGACAGCTAGTAATTGTTCACAAACACACACATTTCATTACTTAAGAAATGTTTATTTTATTTCAATATTTACTGGTTATAACCATTGATAAATTTATATTGGCTAAATATAAATTGATAAATTTACACATTGCTAACTACTCTAGTGCTTTCTCTCTGGCTACCCATTGTTGCCTTATTTATTTTTTATCAAACTAAATCAGCAACCTTCTTTATTTCTCGGTGTCTACATTTATCCATTTTCACTTAGCTTTAAGTGGGTGTTTTCCTCTTTTATCTAATATCATTTTGTTGATGCCTCTGGAACTAGCTTTATTTTACCCCCCCCCCCCCAACTGCTATGCAACTCTTTTCAAATGGTTTCGTTTATTATAATCAACCCTTAACTCCCTACAACTGTAGAATTGATCACCATGGATGATCAAGTGATAATGTCTTATTTTGCACCAAAGTAAAATAAATTCTTGTACTGAAATATGTATGCAAAGTTCTTTATTTATTTAACATGAAAAATGTATAAAATCATTTTAAAATCTATTCTATAAATATTGGTTTTTGTTTTGTTTTTGTATGCATTTTTAACTAAATTTAATTTTGTTTTTCTCTTTCATTTTTCAGAACTGGTCATCTTGATGAAATGTCTCTCTGTAACCATATTTGTCTCTAGTCTTGTTATTTCAATACAAACATCCTTATAAAAGTGATTCAATGTCTAATCCAGCTCTGGGGAATACAACTAATGGTGCTTCAGCTAGTGGAAGCGGTGCTGCATCTTTGAGTTTAACCAATCCTTTGGCATTTCTCCCTGTGGCTGCTGAAGGGCGCATGAATCTTGCTGCTCTTCAACAGAAAGATCCTTACATCACCGCCATAGTTGATACAGCAAAGCAAGTAGCACTATATCTATTTAGTGCAAAGGAAAATGAATGGGAAAGAACTGCTATAGAAGGAACTTTATTTGTTTACAGACGATCTGCCTCTCCTGATAATGGATTTATGATCTTAAATCGACTTGGCCCCAATAATCTAATTGAACCGATAACAAAAGACTTAGAATTTCAACTTCATGATCCATTTTTGCTTTATCGAACTGCAAAAGCTATCTGTGGAATTTGGTTCTATGATAAAGATGAATGTGCTCGTGTGGGTCAGCTTATGAATAGTCTTGTCCAGTTAGCCATTACAAACCATCATGCTAAAACCCAGAACTGTACTAGACAAAGGCGTGCCTCGGAAAGTGATTCCTTAGACGATCGTTCATCTGATGTAAAGAAGGAACCATCAATTCCTGTGCCTATTGTGACAACTGCTACTCCACAAATTGTGACTACTTCTGCTGCATCAATGCCTGCCAATAGACCTGTCGGTATTTTACAGTTGCTTACTAAAGCTCAGCATGAATATGATAAATCTAAAGATATAAAGAAAAGACCTGAGCCAGTAACTCTTACTGATAACCCTGGCAAAGCAGCTGCAAGCTCCACTTCGTTGATTCGACCCACTCCTCTGTGTATTGGCAACTCGTCTCAAAATTCCGACAATGAAATTGATGCTTACAGTAGTGTGACTCTGCCTGGAAGAGAAATTTCCTCTCAAATTTGCCTTGAAAAACTCTTTTCCAGTAACGATGTTGGGAAAAATACTTCCAAAGTAGCTAACCAAAGTCCATTGTCAAATATTTCTAATAGGGATAATGAAATCCCTTCTAACCAAATGCCTTCTATAATGAAGCAACTGGGGTCCACTGTTTCTCTGGTAGAAGACATTGAACGTCAACAACGAGGTGAAGCTGTACCATCAAGGACTCATGTTTTGTCATCTCCAACGACTGCTCAAGATGTAACAAGTGGTGTTGACATGCTGAGAAATATCTACCAAAACAGTTCCAATCTTACAACATCAACAATTTTGAACCAGAATACAGGTTTCCAGCAATTACATTCTGTTGTTACTTCTTCAGCTCTTACTAACTCACATTCTTCAGATCAAGGATTTGCCTTGTCTCAATCTCCAAAGGAAGCTATTTCAAACTTAGGCCACATGAATGCAAATAACCCACAACAGATGCCTCTTCCAGAGGCTACACACACACTTTTGTCTCCCATTGGGAAAAATGCACCAGGCAATGCTGCACTCAATGACTCAATGGCCAACTTGCTTGTAGCTAGGTTAGATCACTCAGCTAACTCAGGATTGATCCATAACCCTTCCCCTGCTGCAACTAAAACTGGATCACAGAGTCTTTTGACTCCTGCTGATCTTGAAACAATTCCATCAGGGCCACATAGCTCAGGAACTGGTCCAACTAACCTGGATATTTTATTGTCACCTATGGCTTTTGTTTCACCCCAAGCAAAATCGGCAACAACACTGACAAATTCATGTAATTCTGGTGATGTGGCCGATGTTTCACATACTTCACTTGTACCTTTGACCAAAGAGCAATTACAACAAGCTTTATTATATCTTTTAAGAAATGATGCAAATTTCCTGGCTAAGATCCATGAAGCTTACCTCTCAACTTTGAACAATGAGGCTTCTAACCTTTGAAAATATTTCTGTGATAGCTTCTTTTCCAATGATCTATTGTGTCTTTCACAAGCATATCACATCAGCTTGGCTCCTTTTTATTATTTTTTTAATAGAAGAACACTTACACTTCTTGGATTCTATTTTATTTCCATCCTTTGGCTTTTTTCAGAGTTTCAAATTTCTCTTTATATGCATAGATGTTTGTGAGTGTCTTTGTTAAATATTAACAGGACAGTTGTAATTACAATGAAAATTATGAACTTCTTTTGATGTAAAAAATAGCATGAAAATTATAATTTTTGGAAAGAGTACATTTAATTGGCGCTCTTACAATTATGAAACCCACTTGTGAACTGATAATGATTATCTTACGTGTTTGTTTATTGTCTCCACAAAGAATTGTTGATAGCCTGTGTAATCTGCAATTACGATGATATATATATTTGTTGGAATTGTACTTGCTTGGCAAGTAAATTGATATGAGATCAGGTGATGAAGTTGAAGCAGTTATATTATGGAGGAGTTATGTTAACCATTTACAAACACAAAAACTATTTTCACATATTCACTTTCATTAATCTTTTATTTCTAAATTATCTCATGTAATTTTTTTTTTTGACCCTTTATTGTATATAGAATTATTAAGAAATAGGCAAATACGAATGTAATAGTTCTTGTGGGTTTTTTTTAAATGGTTAACATAACTTGAAGATGTGAATGTGTGTGCCTGAGCGTGTATGTGTGAGGCTATGGGTCAGGGAATAATAATAAAATAACTAAAAAACGGGTTGTTTCTACCATATTTTTAAACCATGAAATATTAGAATAGTGACTGAATATTCTATTGATGTTACCTGAACGTATGCCATCTTTAGCCCCAAATCTGGTGTTCAAATTAAACATGGTTTCTATTTGGTGCCTAATGATGTCTTTATTCTTGCATTGTTTTGTAAACTTACTCTCAAATTATCATTTAATATGCAAATGTCAAATATAATTACATGAATAATTACTTTTCCTTATGAAACAATATAGTCATGTGTAAGCAATACTACCATTAGAAATAAACATTCTGAATGACAGCACTATACAAGACATGGCTGTGTAGTAAGAAGCTTGATTCCCAACCAGGTTCAGTCCCACTGTGTAGCACCTTGGGCAGGTGTTTTCTACTATAACCTCAGGCTGACCAAAGCCTTATGAGTGAATTTGGTGGACAGAAACTGAAAAAAGCCTTGTGTGTGTGTATGTATCATCATTGTCATCGTTTAACATCCGCTTCCCATGCTAGCATGGGTTGGACGATTTGACTGAGGACTGTCGAACCAGATGGCTACACCAGGCTCCAATCTGATTTGGCAGAGTTTCTACAGCTGGATGACCTTCCTAATGCCAACCACTCTGAGAGTGTGGTGGGTGCTTTTTACGTGCCACAGACACGAAGGCCAGTCAGGCGGTACTGGCATCGGCCACGCTCAAAATAGTGTATTTTACATGCCACCTGCACAGGAGCCAATCCAGCGGCACTGGCAACAACCTCACTCGAATGTCTTTTCATGTGCCACCAGCACAAGTGCCAGGAAGGCGACGCTGGTAACAATCCCGCTCAAATGGTACTATTTACGTGCCGTGCAGGCATAGCTTTGTTGTAAGAAGCTTGCTTCCCAGCCACATCGTTCAGTCCTACTGTGTGACATCTTGGGCAAGTGTCTTCTACTACACCCTCAGGCCAACCAAAGCCTTGTGAGCAGATTTGGTAGACAAAATCCGAAGAAAAAAACTCTTCATGTATATATATATATATGTGTGTGTGTGCCTTTGTGACTGTGTTTGTTCCCTCACCACCAGGCTTAAAAAAAAGTACCGGGGTCGATTTGTTTAGCTAAAAACTCTTCAAGGTGGTGCCCCACCATGGTCACAGTCTAATGACTGAAACAGATAAAAGATAAGAGATGAACATAACATTTACATTATTAAGGTTATTTCTTAGAGTTAAATAGATTTCATGAATAGGTTCAGTGATGGAAGTGTATATCTTGATTAGTACATTGGGGTAGTTTTGGTAAAAATGGAAGTCTTAAAATTTGTAAGTTTGTAACACTAATATTCATATAATAATGTTTAGATGTCACTGTAATTTTAAGTTAATTCGGGGGGTGGGCGGTTCATTGAGCATCTTTCAAGACATTTTATTGTTTGTTACAGCCTGTATCAACTAGCACATACGTGGCAACAAAGAAAATTAATGAGAAATTTCTCACTTTTGTCCGTTCATTTGGAGCAAACATCATCATCATTTAACATCTGTTTTCTGTGCTGGACGGCTTGACAGGAACTGGTAATGCCAGGGGCCGCACCAGGTTCCATAGTCTGTTTTGGCTTGGTTTCTGCAACTGGATGCCCTTCCTAATGCCAACCACTTTACAAAGTGGTGTTGGATGCTTTTTTTATGTGGTACCATCACCCACAATCAATGCTTTTTACATGGTACCTTGGTTTTAGGATCTCAGTTTTGTTGTGGTGGGTGGGTCTTCTGGCATGGTTTCTGTGGTTGGGATGCCATTTCTATTACAAACCTTTTCACAGTGTGTACTGGATGTGTTTTAACATAGCATCACTGTGAAAGTTTCTAACTCTTCATATTATATATATTGCTTTGTTATAAAAAAAAAAGCCTGTGTTTTGCAGATGCCATTTTTTCCTGATTCAATATTACTGATTCCTTATCAGGTTTGCAGTTTCATCTGATGATTCTAGCAAAACATCATGTAACAATTCAGAGTTCCTTGTACAAAGTGTCAATAAGAAAATGGTAACAGACTGAAAATCTCCAAAATTTCATCATCATCATTTAACGTCCGTTTTCCATGCTGACATGGGTTAAATGGTAAGCCAGAGAGCAAACTAAGCTCCATTCTGTTTTGGCTTGGTTTCTATGGCTGGATGTCCTTTCTAATGCCAATCTCTTTACAGAGTACTGGATACCTTTTACGTACCACTGGCATGGGTGCCTCTTACTTATCACCGACGAGTGCCTTTCATGTGTCACTGTAACTGACCATGAACAAAGTTTCACTTAGCTTGACATGTCTTTTCAAGCACAGCAATTCGCCAGAAGTCTCAGTCACTTGTCATCACCTCTGTGAGACTCAATATCCAAAATTCCAATGTTCTTAAAAGCACAGACAGTAGTCATTAGTAGTCTTCAAAATCTCAGAGGAAGATCCTGACTTTGTTAGACTGAAATGTACTCAAGACTCCTAATCCACTCTTAACTGCCTTATTGATCATCTTTTCTTTTATTTTTGCTACATAAGCTCTAAGATGATAATCACTAATGAGAGTCAAGGAACTTAAGATGACTACAAGTAATGTCCCCCTCTATTCCACTTGTACTCCCTCCACTGTTCCCTGTGGGTAGCTCCCAGTGCATATCCAACACAATCTGTGTCTTTCTCTCTCTCTCTCTGACTGTCTCTCTATCTTTCCTTCCTTCTTTCTTTTCCTACTGGGGTAGCCAAGTATCTCCTCTCTGTATCCCTCTGTTATATTCTGCCACAAAACCACTTCCCTTGGTTCCACTCCCTCTCCTAAGTTACTTGGTGACCCTGCTGGTTCTGGTGCCACATAAAATTCACTCAGTACACTCTGTAAAGTGATTGGCATAGTCTATTTTGACTTGGTTTCTACAGCTGGATGTCCCTCCAACAACTATAATAAAACCACTGTCATAAATGATATCAGAATAGGTGATAATATTCAGGTCTGAAGGCTTTCAAACATTGGAATTGTGGAGCTTTTCTTCAATTTAAGCTTTGATGTAGTTAGGGTATTTGGCTCACGGTTGTAAGGTCATAAGTTCGATTCCCAGTGGTGCATTGTATCCTTGAGCAAAACACTTTATTTCACATTGCTCCAATTCTCTCAGCTGGCAAAAATGAGTTGTATTTGTAATTCAAAAGATCACCCTGGTCACATTGTCATGCTGAATCTCCCTGAGAACTATGTTAAATGTATGCATGTCTGTGAAGTACTCAGCCACTTAAACGTTCAGCTCTGAAGCAGGCTTTTGAATTGATTGAAGCAACTGGAACACTCAGTGTAACCGGCGGAGTATCAGTAAAAAAAGTAAGCTTTGACGATACTTTATTAGTTTCAAACAATATCCTTACTTTGGGATGTTTTCCAGTATTGTCATTCTATAAATATCAAATATATCTGTACAGTATAGTAACTTTAGATAGAATATGAACAGTGAGGAATTGAGATTCCTGGAGTTCTTTGAATCAAGTGATCTGAGATGCTACATAAACTTCAGGAAACCACCCAGACACCTGAATACTTACCTTCTAATCAGGTGAGTACTGAAGCCAGAAAAATTTTATTCTTACCAGGAAGCAAGATAGATGGATTATTGTAAATGCTAAATATTTCCCCAGTGAAGAATGTACAATCCAACATAGATTAGTGGTTAGAACAATGAATAAGAACTATTTCAACACAAACCCAAAAGATTGACACTTATAGCATGGAGGAGGAGATAGAGGCTTGTAACATAGAGCAAGACTGACAGTTTTTATGGGACAGTTTCCTAGGTGTGACAGACCAGACTTGTGACTGGTGCAACATCCCAACCAAATGCAAGGTAATGTAGTGGTAGAACAATATTGTTGAGAGCACCATAATAGCAAAAGAGACATGTGGAAGGCCTGAAAGAAAGAGGGCAGTAGAGAAAAATACCAAATAGCTAAAAATGAAGCAATGGGGGGAGACAGAAAAGAAGTCTATACATGTTCAGTGACATGAACATCAGAGTGATGAAGTGTTCTGCTTTGCTTGACAGTGTACCAGAGAAAATTGAGATGTTCTTGGGGAGAAGTATGTATGCGGTTCTTCAATGAATAACATACAAATTTCTCTCTAAGAACGTTGAAGAACAGAAAGGCAGCTAGTCTGGGCGAAATCCCACCTGAAGTTTGGAAAATGGAAATACAATGACATTCTTCTTCGATGTTGTGTACCATCAAAACCATATAGAGAAATGGAGTAAGAGATGCATCCTTCCATTTCCAAAGAAGGGAGATCTCGGTGTCACCAAAATTTACCGGGAAGTACTCTCACTGCCATATCTGCCAAAGTTTACAATGCCATGCTACTCAATCATAACCAGCTGGAGATTTAAAAAAATCTTGAACTAAGAATATAAGCAAATTCTTCTATGTTACTGTTGTGTGGAAAAAAGAGCAAAGAAGGCTCCTGACAGACTATTTCACAGTTTATTGGTCACTCTTCAGAGAATACATACCCAACACAAGGTCAACTGCTATATAATACTGTTGTAAATTAGGCTAGCACATTAGTGGATAGCCTAATTTGTGTATTTTCGTCCTTTTGACACCTCATCAAAAATTAAACTATTTTATGTACAACACATTGTAACTCAGAATAACTGAAATATATTTAAATATCAAAAAGCTTCACTGTGGGTCAACTAAGAATATAAACACGATCTTTCTGTGTTATTGATATGTGGGAAAACTGGCAGGATGCTATCATTCATGTCAGATTTATGTGAAGTGAGCAAAATGAAAAATGAAGTGAAGGCAGTGAAATATTTACAGAATACTCAGCCAGTTGTAATTTAACTAAAAAAAAAAAAGACCTACTATATGTTGTAAATAGACATACATACAATATATATGGTGCATCTCAGTTCATTTAAATGAAGTTGTTAAACTCTCAGAATGCTCAGTTTCTACTTAAAATTTCATAATAGCTACAATCAGTGTTTGTGTGAACTTAAATAAAAATGTTTCATATAAATATCCAAGTAGTAAGTAAAGACAATGTAACTACGATTCCAGTGGATTTGACAAGGAGTGAGCAAAACAAAATGAAGATGAGATTCATGCTTCTATATGTAACCAAAAGGTCTCTCATACTGAGGCATGGAAATAACTCTAAAGTGCTATGCCTTAGGTTATTTAAGATAAGAAAGCTTTACTACTACTCAGGATACATTTATATAATGAATAGATACACATGTTCATATACAATTGTCCCTCGTTTTACATTTTTATCTGTTTTGGTGATTTATAGAACCAATCGATTGTGTAAGCTGAAGAACAACTCTGTGTGTGTGTGTGTGTGTGTAATTTTTACTAGAAAAACTGAGCTAATGACTTCGAAGTTTCAGTTTGCTTGCCAACATGAGACTATAATTTATTTTTGTTCTTTCTGGTTTTTCTTAGGTAGGTAAATATGTATGAGAACTAGGTGTGATGTAGGTAGTCAGGGAAAATAGAGAATAATAGGGGAAAAGTGTTTGTAGGATATGGGTTGAAAAATATAGTTAATGTGGTTAGAATTGAGCTGGTTTGGTAGTGGAATTTTATTATTTACGGTCCAGTCAGATGTGAAAGTAAAGGTGTAAACAGATATATAATATTCTAGGTATGATAAATGTGTGACTAATCGAGATGCATTGTATATAAAGTTGGTCTTTGTGCCTTGTCAGGGTTTACAAAAGCATGTTTCTAGATAATGCAGTTCGATGTCACACAGTAGAAGTACGAGTTGGTGTTAGTAATTTGCTTTTTCCAGTATTTCTAAACTGGGAATTTCAGAAAGGTTTGGATTGGAAAGATGGTACTATAAAATATTGGGATTTTTAGTCAGTTTATTATATGGCGATTTATAATATAAACACAGACAAAAGCATGCATGTAACTGCATATGGTTACTTATACATTCAGGTAATTGCTTAAAGATGATGCATATTTCTTTAGAGATATGTGTCTATAAGGAAATATAAATAGAATAATGAAGTCAAGCCAAACATACCACACACAGATTTCAACAACGAAATTTATGCATTGACGAGAAATAAAGCTGCTACTTCAAGCATGATGGCCAACAGTAGTACATCTACACACACAAATCAGTTGCAAATTGGTCACTCCTTGGTCAATTCTGATTTAGCAGAGTTATGACCCGAGGACATTTCATCCGTTACCATCCCAGATTTTATTTTTTGAGCAATCTAATCTTGACTACATTATCCAAAAAAAAAAAAAAAAAAAGATGGTAAGCTGTATTTTAAGGGAGATTTGGGCTTTAAAAGACCAGAGGTAGTCACAGCCGGAACCATTAATATAAAGACGGATGTTTTCATACAAATACCACACATGAACAAAGATCAGATCAGTTATTTTTTAACTGAAGTCTAAACTATGAGATATCCATAATATCATACACCCAACAATAAATAAATAAATAAAAACATGTAACTAGAGGCTTGGGGGCCACTGAAATGCTATACTTTACCATCGTTGCTAAGACTGGTCTTCCTCTTCACAACCAAAAAATATTTCACCCCACATATTGACTCTCAACAAAACGCTGCTCTCATATGTTACTGGTTTGCTGCTACACATACACATATTCTAGACCACTTAAAAAAATACCACCCATCTGAATGGGTCCAATTTGCCCACCAATACACTCTAACATGCTGTCACGGCTCTGCTTTTTGTAGCCTCTGATCCTTGGAGCTGGCTAGTCTCATGTCACCTCTCGATTCATTCATCTATCCTCCTCTTGTTACACATACTGTGTCCAGCCCAGGCTCCATTTTACTCAGACTTTGCTTCCCAGGGCAAGGATTATACACTTCAGCGTATACACCTGGACACACACAATTAAAAACAACTCAACCGCACATACGCTTATCACTCATACACACATCCCAAATGTATAAATACAGTTACAAAAGGTTGGAGACAACGTGCCGGATCTGGAGTAACAAGAGCACTTTATTAATGAGGTCGCGATGGCAACGAAAGGACAAATCAATTGATTAATTGATAATTCCAACAAATAATCAAGCTGTCAATTAGAAATGATCAATTACTTGGCTAGTCTTTACTATAAGGGACGTGTTTCTCCACATGTCCGCCATTTGCTGAGATCAAGATGATTTTCAAAATATTTGAAGGATTTTTTTTAGTCTCTCCAGTTCAACATCCTGTTCGTTGTTTTTATCGACGTCAATAGGTTGAAAGGTAAAAAAAAAGAAATTTGATGTTGGCAGACATGAACTCATAGCGCAAAGAGTTGCAACAAATACTGCAGGGTTTTCTTTCCAATGCTCTAACAATTCTACTAATTGCCGCCCGCAAAAATAAAACTTTTTTTTTTAAGAAAAAAAAAGATGAATTTATTCATTGAATTCCCATATGCAACATAAGGTAAAATAAGATTTGTGTTTTAGCTTTGGTTTAGTTTATTTTTCTTTTGGGAAAGAAGGAAAAGGTAATAAAAATAGCAACAGATTTACTAAGTATTTCAGTATGTGGAAGAGTTACTTCTGCTGTAAACGTTATTTTGAATGCAGTTCCCAGCTATTTGAAACTATTTATTTTTGAGGTGAGTAAACTACTTTACCAAAAGGTCTGTTCATAAAACAGTTAATTCTGCTATTTCTAACATAGACATATCATTACCCACTAAAATAGACATTAATGTTCAATGATTATGAAATTAGAATATAGAGGTCATGAAAACATTCTTTATCATAAATGAAAATCAGTCACTGAAATTTATCATTCACCACTTAGTTTATATATAAGGCGATTTGGGCAAAGGTATTTCACTGAAATGTTACGTTAACATTACGGAAAAAATTATTCTAAAAAGTTCCCTTCGACATTCATTGCCTACCTCAAATATTACTAACATACACATGCATATTCATGAATGTGAGAGCTTTTATATGGCTTACTTTTTCAATTCTGGGGAAAAAAATTTGGCAGTGTATGCAGAGAGTGGCTGTAGATAATTGAAAGGAAACTGTCAATGCTGATATTTTCTATACACCGTATTCTGCTATAGTTTCAGGTACTTTTTATCTGCAACCATTCTTGTCTGTTCATGAACAAATTGATGCTAGCACAATACCAGAAAATATTGCTTTTGAATCACAGGATGGCAAAATGTCAGATGATGAACAATCCAGAAGATATAACTTGCCTATATGCTATGACATTGCTGTACTGATACATGGTAGTGATGAAGAAACTCGTCAAACTGGTAGAATATTGATAAGCAAGTTCCGATCAGAAAACAATCAGTGGAATCTTCAAGTCCAATCTGCTCACTTGCAGTATATTTGAAATAATCAAAAGCCTTACATGCAGGCCTGCATGACGATCTGGTATATGCAATCATTGCAGGACAGACAGTTCAACAATCTTGTTTAAAAGAAAATGAATTCATTTTGATATCGGCAATGCAAATCAACAAGATGAAATTAAATATGAGCATCTAAATCATATTTGAGACTTTTCAAATTCCCTATTCAGCAAAGAGAGGCAGTGGGGAATCCTTCTGTAGAATTTTACATGCCCAATGAATGACAAATAATTTTTGATCCAAACAACGCAAAAAATACCCTTCAAATAACTCAATTAACTAAACTCACTCCTTACTTTAATGAAACCCCAAAGAATCAGAAACGGAAAATCTCACATGCAGCAATTTCCCTTAACATATGTAGTAATCATCGAATAAGACTTGCGAAGAAGGAAAATACAATCAAAATTAATATTTGAGACCATCAAAGGAGTATACAATGTCTATCTGTTGTTGGAAGAACTCTTGTATTTGAGATTATTGCTTCATCACAGAACTGGAGCTGCAAGTTTTCGTGATTTGCTTACAGTCGACAATGTAATCCGCAGAAAATTTTAAACATGTGTGCCAAGTACTGAATCTCTTTGAGAATGATTGAGAATAGCAAATGTGCATAATGAAACAGTAGTAATTCAATCTGCTGACCAGCTCAGAAATTTATTCGTTGCAGTTCTCATTTCTCATTTCTTTACTGCCTACAAGGGGCTACACACAGAGGGGAGAAACAAGGATAGACAAACGGATTAAGTTGATTATATCGACCCCAGTGCATAACTGGTACTTATTTAATCGACCCCGAAAGGATGAAAGGCAAAGTCGACCTCGGCGGAATTTGAACTCAGAACGCGGCAGACGAAATACCGCTAAGCATTTCGCCCTGTGTGCTAACGTTTCTGCCAAGCTCACCACAGTTATCATTTCTGCTCTCTTTCTCCACTTCTAAATTTCACAACCTTATTAGAAACTTTTTACATCACATAAGAGAAATATCGACCATAGAAAAGGATGGGGGAAAAGCTGCCATTAATGACATGTTCTATGAACCGGATAACCAAACCATTGGATATGAGCTTTCAACAGTTGGTTATGGTTTGCTAGCTACTGACCACCACCAACAAAATGTACCTGTTAAACCAAATGAAATAGATCCTTCAGCTGAAGTCTATTACAATGATCACATAAATATACTCTGCTGTACTGGGTGAATGGGTATTTGTTTAGCTGCGTGTTGTCCAATAATAAACCAACTATGAATGTTGTTGAAATTACATTTTTTTAATGATGTAAATTACAATATTTACATAGTTACGTGATAGTTAGCCAGTCCTGTAATGTAGTGTCTTAGAACTGGAGCAGTTGTAATGAAAATACCAACAGAAGGGGATTAGTTCTGCGTGAGAGGCAGGAATAATGCTTGCCCACTCTAGTTGAAGAATTCCTTTTAACTCAGGGATGAACTTCATCCAAGAAAAACTTGTTGATGGGCTTGTTGTTTGTGCTTCCAAAATTCGCCGCTCTCTGATTTGTCCACACGCATTGTGCTTATATAACTAGAAAAGTGCGGGAACTCCTGGAACACTTTAAGACACTCTCTAATTTGGGGTGATATTCCAGCAAGTTGATGACCAATAACTAGGACGTGTGGTCTGGGTCTTGCTACTAAAGTTGTGAGGTTTTCATTCTAAGCCTCATTACAATTCTGAATACAAGCAGAGGATCACTTTTGAGTCAATCAATAGAAAAAAAATTGACAACAATGAGGGTGGCCTGATATTTAATGATGCACCTGGAAAAACAGGCAAAACTTTTCTGTTGAATTTGTTACTGTTCTATGTTCACAAAAATGGCCGATGAATGCTACAGCTTCATCAAGCATTGCAATAACACTTTTGAAGCTCGGATGGACTACCCATTCTCTCTTCATTTTCCCCAGTTTAGTGAGAAACCAGTTATATATTTCCTCATGATGCAGCTAGTCGCCTTCTATACGATGTTCAGTGTGGGACAAAGCCCCAATGTACAAACCGACATCTCAAAGCTTTGAATTACACGCTTTGACATGTAATGAATAACAAGCAACTTCTTGAGGGAAATCATTTGTCCTCAGTGGAAATTTTTCGGCAAATTCACCTAGTAGAGCTTAACTTTTCGGTAATTGATGCATACATGAAACTGTCTTCCATTTGGAGTCGAAATGAAATTTTGCATATGGCAAGCAATATGCACGTTTTTGATTGCTTGAAAAAAAAAACGATTTTTTCTACATTTAATTTCAGACACCCAACCATGCAAACTGGTTGCTGGAACCAGGCGAAGGAAGGATTACAAATACTGTTAATACTGATATACCTTTCTCAGATGCCGTTGTTATTCAGTCCTTCCAAACAGTGAATTCCAAGGAAGAGTTGGTTTGGTGCTGTTCAAGCAACACATTATGGAAATGAACAACTTATGCCTTCAAGAGCTATCCTAACAACGAACAACGACTAAGTCAACCAACTCAACGATGAAATTGAGAATAAACTTCCAGGAAATGTGAACACACTGGGAAGTTTACAGAATATCAAATAGTTGAACAATATTAAAAGACTATTTAATATTTGTGTCTGTTTGCCCCACCACCACCATCGCTTGTCAACCAGTGCTGGTGTGTTTACATCCCTGTAACAGTAGTTCGGCAAAAGTTACCGATAAAGTACCAGGCCTTAAAAAAATAAGGGATCTTTTCCTTTTGGCCAGCACATAGAAAAAATAATTTTTTGTAACTAAACACTTTCAAATTTCGTATACTGGTAGAATGTATCATTTAAAACATTATTTACTCTTGGCGTTTTTAAGAAAATTCTTCATTTTCGAAGTTATTGCGTGTTAAAGTTGTCGTATTTCCGTAATTTCAACCAATCAATGACATCTATTGAGGTGAAAACAATTACTGCTGTGGTTTGTCCACAAGACGTTCTGGCGCTGTGACTGTACTTTGTCACTGTTATTTATGACACCGTTCATGCGTTTGTACTGGTTTTAGCTTTAGGGTTTTAGGGTTAGGGTTCGAGTTTCAGAGTTAGGGTTAGGGATAGGGTTTTAGAGTTAGAGTTAGGTTAGGGTTTTTTTCAGCTATTTTCAGAAAGACATTTTTGCTCCCTCCATTTCTCCATTTTTCCGCAACTCTAAACCTAAAACCCTAACCCTAACCCTGACCCTAAAGCTAAAACCAGTACAAACGCACGAGCGATGTCATAAATAACAGTGACAAACGAAATATTTACCGCCGATAGTTTTTTGTTGACAGATAACGGCAGTAATTTTATTCAGAGGAAAAGATCCCAAAATAGGCAATTTCGAAAACGCTAAACAAAACGACTATACTTCCACAAACGACAATACTTCCACAAACAAAATAAACTGAAATTTTTTTTTAAATAACTAATAACTGAATTGATTAAACTATATACACGTGTATCTCAAATGTAAATATATCAGAAATAACAGTGACAAATTACATTTACACCGCCAGAACGTCTTGTTGACAAACCACAGCAGTAATTGTTATCACCTCAATAGACGTCATTGATTGGTTGAAATTACCGAAATATGACGACGTTAACACGAAATAACTTCGAAAATGAAGAATTTCCTTTAAAACGCCAAGAGTAAATGATGTTTTAAATGATACATTCTACCAGTATACGAAATTTGAAAGTGTTTAGTTACAAAAAATTATTTTTTCTATGTGCCGGCTAAAAGGAAAAGATCCAAAATAAGTACTGTGTGCATGTGTGTATTTGTGTTTGTCTTCCATCACCGGTGCTGGTTTGTTTACGACTCCATAATTTTGCAGTTAGACAAAAGAATCCATAAGTATAGGTACCAGGCTTTTAAAAAAAAGTACTGTGGTCTATTTATTTGACTAAACCCTTCAAGGCGATGCTCTCAGTCTAATGAATGAAATAAGTAATAAAAATAAAAATAAGAAAGCAACATATATCGAATTAGAACTAGAATTAATGTTTCTACATAAAAGAAAGTGGATTGAAGCCATGCAGAGTGTATCAATGTATTCAGATCCGAAGATACGAAATAGCAATTAGTTGAAAATGTTATCATAAAATATCATAAAAATAATAAGTAATTTTTCACATTTAATATTGTTGCTATAATTATTTTCTTTGTTATTATATTTCCAAGACTTTTTGTTTCACTAACGACATATTCAAACTTCGCATTGATGGTGAATAAAATGATGTCAATTTCTTATCCTTCGTGAGCATTCGTACTTTACTCTATTTACCTGTAACTATGGATGGCAACAGTGATTTTGATAGTGCGGATTCTGATGAGGAGGTGAGTTGTATTTCCAATATTAATTTAATTATAGTCACAGACTTGTAGATTAACTAGCAAAAGAAGATGTGACGTATGTATCATTGTCATTTGGTATTTTAAAACAGAATCCATACACCACGTGTTCAACTTCGACTTCGCTGAACACATGTTAAATTGAGAACCAGACAGATATTGTTCAGATATTGTAAACATTAATTAAGTACATCTCTGATAAAAACTATTGCACTCGAACCACCTTAACCTTCTTAAAACGGTGGAATATGATTTTGAGAAATCTGATTGTCATTTCTTAAAGTTGGTTTGTTTAATTACTATTTAATCGTATTTCTATGCGATCAAAAATTATATTTCATGATTAAAATGACCAAATTTTGTCATTCGATAATTAGGATTTGTTGTCTACTCGTGGCTCTGTGTTTTTTTCTTTCTTTTTTTTATGCATCAACCAAAACTTCTTGGTATTTTTGTATAAAAATCATCTTTGGGTGATTTGGTTTGAGGAAAGACTATATTTCAAGAATTCTCGTCTCCTCACACCGACACTCTGTTAGACCATTGTCGAAGGAATGCCGAATTTTAATTATTCTCAGCCGTTTTACAATGGACACTTATTGGACATGGGCACTACTTAAATAGAGAGGTCTTGATGCATCTACGTAACGATATGAAAGAGAGGGTTAGGGTGTCATTACACGTCCACACAGCATACGTTTATAATGTTTTTTACGCAACACCTGAATTTAAGTAGTACCATTAAGGGACCTCTGTATTTAAGTACCTACCTTGCAAGATGTTACTGATAGTTATAACACGTCGCAGAGGAGAAAAGTGACTTTTGTTGATTTTGTGTACACTATTCGACATAAAATTTCTGAGGATCATGATAAATTTTCATCGGTGAAATGATAAATGTCTTTATACAACATTGCACAACTTCATTGGCGCTTCCTACAATCAAAATAATGTAAATAATAAACTTTGTGTAGCCTGTCATGACAGAGACGGCTTAAACTCACAAGCAGCTAATTTTTGTTGATTAAATGCACGCTCTGTGAGAAATAGAATTGTTGACATATCAGAAGACATAAATGAAGTTGATATTGAATCTTGGCCTCAGGACGGACTTTTTCAATTTTCTTTTTGCACTATGCACTTCATTCTTATGAAAAAAAAAAAAAAAGAATGGGGTCGTTTATTGTCCACCACCTTCAAAAACATAAATATGAACTTACTGTTACAACGTTTTAAGAATTTGGTGATCCATAAGCCTACTCCCTGAAATCGTTGACTCTCACTTTATTCACCACATCTTTGTATATGAAGGCGCGGTCCCAGGAATTTCTCGAAGGGAGGGCACTAGGTCAGAAGAGAATGCAATTCCAGGAGAAAAGGGTGTAATAACATTATTTAGAAGGGCGCACTTCTTTTCTTGAGGGGGAACTTGCCCCTCAGCCCTCTCCTCCAGGGTCCGCCCCTGATATGGCTTGTCCATCCCTCATAAACCATTTGTGTACACTTAGTTTCCTTAATAACTACCAAATTACTGAATGTGGTACCCTGTCAAACGCCGTCTTCAGTCACTGAATGCCAGTGGTTTACTCTTAGCTGTGTCTTTCCCTTTTGGTGCCTCATTAGGAAAATTATAGCCTAAGTACCTCCCAAATACAAAACCAAACATTTCATCGACATGCTATGATTCTCTCCAAGGCCTTCATAAACTGATCCAGTATTTTGATTTCTCTATAAATTCCTCTCTGAAACATCTCCTTTGTAGCAGTTTACTGCTATGCCAGTCATTTGGGTTGATACCTTCCAGTATAACTTGATTAACTATCATGCATACCTCACCAGATATTTTGAGCAACTCTGCAATTGTCTCTCATGGACCTGCAATTTTTCCCATCTTCATGACCTCAATCTCTTTATCTACCATGCAACTGTCAACTTCAATTGCTGGTTCCTTTGTAGGATCAGCATGAAGTAACCTTTCTTTATCATATGCATACTCCACATTCAGCAGCCTCTCATAATAGCACTTCCATGACATTTTCTTGTTTTCCGTATCTATTGCCATAAAGGCATATCCTTTATATCAATGCCCCCCTCCTACCTGCCGCTGACACAATCTAGCTTCTGATAAATCTCTCCTCCACAGCCCATCTTCCACACCCACCCACCCATCTCAACATCTCCCAATGGACTCACCATATATTGTATTCCTCTCCCCTCAATTTCTCACTTTCCATCATGAACCTACCTCCTGCACACAATTTATCCCAGTCAAATCTTTTCCCCACAACATATTGTCCTAATACCCACCTCCCTCTATCTGTGCCCACTCACTGCATTCCCTCCAGCTGCCATCTCATACTCTCTTTTTGTAATCTCTTGAACTTACCCACCAACCCATTCACCCTTTAATCCCTGGTCCACTTTACCATACACACATCCGTTGGCAGAAAATCTGATTGACCATGCCAGCTGCCCTTCTTAACATTAAACATTTTACAGAGTGTACTGGATATATTTTTTCTGTCACCAGCATGATAGCTGTTGTCTTACCATCAACCCCATAATGCCACTGCTTGATTCGATTTACCAATCACTTACAGAGTGTATTAGGTGTTTTGTGGCACCAGCATCATTTAGTCACCTTGTAGCTTGCAAAGTGAAGGACTGGCTTCATGATGGATAGAAGAGATTTATTGCGAGAGGATGCTAATGGAGAGAATAACAAGGGAACCAATATTAGGGCAGGAGTAATAGAAATAGAGTAATGTCAGGGAGAACTAAGTAGTAATTGTAATAAGGTGGTGGGTTCAGTAATGTGTTCAGTCAGTCTTGTTTGGCCATACCCGTTCAAGATAGTCCAAAGTAGTTCTTATTGGAATTACTCAGGTTTGTTGAGAGAGAATGATAGGAGAGAAACTAACAGTGTTAGAGAAGGGGGTAGTAGGAAAGAAAGTGAAAAGTGTGTCAGGGAATTAGTAAGATAGTCAGTGCTAAGGGTGGTGAGGATGGGGGAAAAGGCAGTTTGAGTTAGAAGAAATGCAGCACCACCCACCGTTATATGAGTAGAGTTGAGCATGGAGGAGAAATAAGATGATGATAAGGGCCAGGATATACTCAAAGTAATATGTCCAAGATAGTATGAGTAAAGATTGCCAGAGTGCAAGCATCTTGACTTGGGAGGAAAGAGGAATATAGGTGATGAAAGTTTGGGAAAGGGATATATTCAATATGCACAAAAATCACATGAGTGACATGGCATGGTGAGTAGAAGAGATGAATACAGAATAGATAGTGGGGTGCCAAGAGGATATAGAATGGGCAATACATTAGGTAGGTGTGCATGCACAAAACAGTTGGCAAGGGATGTGTGTGTGGGATTTTGGGTCTTCTGCATCACTGTGTATCACCAGTCAACAATTTTGTCATCGCCTTCATCAAATGCAACATTTTGAGATCATTTTTCACCACCTCCATGTCTTTAGTTTCCCTTTTCCACAGGTGACATTCTCTTTGAGCAATTGACACTTATTTCTACAGTAGTCCTCCTCCATTTGCATCATATGACTAAACCAGTGCAGTCTCCTCTCTTGCACACTATATCTGATTCCTCTTGTACCCAGCTTGTTTATTTATATTTTGTCATTCATGCACACTAACATGGTGCATTCAGTGAAGCATGCTTGTCTCATTTTCTGGCTTTTGCTTGTCCTTTACACTCCAGACCCCACATCTCACTGTAATGCAGCTGTATATTTTGCCTGTAAGTATCATATGCTCTGTCCTTGATCTTGAGAGTTAAGCCCTTTGTTGCCAGCTGAGGTAATAGTATTTTCTCCACCACATTCTTATTCTAACTACTACACTTTCAGAACATCCAACCCCACTGTTAATTTGGTTGCTCACACAGCAAAGCTATGTCACTACACCTTTTAATGCATCCATTGATTATACTGAGTACACCTTATAGAATTTCTACCAACTCCTTTTCTACAAATGGAGTGTTGCCATTATCTTGATGCTATAAGAAAGCAATCAAGGATGGCCTAAGCTGAGGTAGAAGGACACCCTGTAAAGCAACTTCAAACAGAGTAGCATTAATCCATGTGAACTTGAAGCTTCTGCCACTGACAGATCAGCATAGAGATCTCTCATCTCTTGAGCAGCAGCTGGCTTCAAGGAGGACCAGCAACAGTGTCTTGCTGCTGCAAGAGATAGTTGCCACAAGACAGCATCTGCCTCAATTCAGACAACAGACTATCGTGACAATTGTTGACATCTGTGTGCTTCCAACTTTGAACTGCAGAGTCACATGCATTCTCATTGCTTAGAACGCAGGCTTTGTCATCGTCTGATACCGATGAACTACCAACAAAATCAACATATGAAAACCCTATCATCATAGCTCGGTACTTAGTAACATGATGAATGCATTTCCACTTGATTTATATCACAGTATTGACTCTTTTCCATGAAGCAATTCACTAATGTATTGAGTAGTGAGTCCATGTACAGTTTTGAATATCAACATAGAGTCTTATTTAGACTTTTACGGGAAGTCTGTGTAGAGCCCTCATCTGTTTGGAGATATGGTCAAATTTCTCATAGAGTAATGCATTACCCATGTCCAGTGGTGATGATACAAATACATGTCACTAATGTTTCAGTTAGCTACTGATTTAGGTATTTTCTAATCCTTCCTATATTTCTTAGACATGTGTGCAAGTGTGTGTTACTGTCTCCTCACCTTGATATCACATGATAATTGTAAACAAGTGTCACTGTACAAATATTCTGTGATATTTTAGCCATGGACAAATATTACCTTGCTTGGAAACAAGTGAGAGATGGTGATAGGAAAAGCATTTTGCTGTAGATAATCTCCCTCATCAAATTCTGTCTGACTCATGCAAGCCTAGAAAAGTGAATGTTAAAATGATGTCTTTCAATTTTTATTTTATCTATTTTCAGTTACAAACTGCAATTGCAAATAATTTACTGAAACCTGGTCTAAATATTGAGATTCAACCTCGAGAGTTAGTCATCAATCGAAAAGTAAGCCTGTTTTTTTATGCATTACATTTTATTTTAAAGATCAGAATTATCTTTTATTGAATCATTGAGATTTTGAAAGTCTGTAAGAGACAATCAGTTGAACTGAAAGACAACCATGAAAAAGTAGTTAAAATTGAAATGATATCAATAGAAAACTAATGACATTTAAAGAGGAACACTGTAGGGTAGGTGTGAGAGGCCATATCTGACCAGTTTGAAGATAAAACAAGTAGATATTTGGATCAGATATGGCCAGTTTAAATGCTAAATGTTTAAACCATGTTCACAAAATATCTTGTAACAACTTAACAATTTTTGCATCCTGATAACAAGATATATGTACAAATATAATGCTCACTCCCTAATCCTTCCCTATAAAACTATGTTTTATTATTTTAGTTACCTTGGAAATTTCTTATTGACCAGTCAGAAAATATTTTATGAGTGTTAGTTGTTTTGGTTTGCAAATATAGCATAAAATAGCTAAGCCAAGTGATTGATGCTATTTTATCATGCAGTTGACTACAGTATCCATAGTCTATTCTGTGAAACGAAACCTCAGCTGGTTTTGTGACCTTTCATGGTACGAATTTATTACCATTTCTTATCTTTATCACTCTTTTGACCTATGTGCTCCGGACTGGTCTCAACTACTGGTCCTTGAGTCTTTGATCTCAAACAAGGCTCTGACTGTTGATGATTTTTAAGTGCAATGAATGACATGACAGAAACACTTTGTTACCAATCATTGAGCAAGAATATGAAAAAAAGGTTCAATGATTCACCCCAACGAATGTCTGCATATGGTAATCTAAATGCCATGTGGTGTTGACATCTTACAATGAACCATCAAGAAATAAATGTCGGGTTGTGTGAAAACAAACTTTGCTCTTTATAAGGACATAGATGTGTGTATAACTGTAATAAGCTGTATTATTTTATTTTACTGGACAAAAAAAAGTTGATAGATTCCAATTATATCGGATAAACATTTTCTGCAAATCAAGAGACCAGTTTCAGAAAATTCAAACGATTCCGCTTTGATCAGAGTGAAAAAATGGTTTTCACAGCAAATTCCAACACCATTACAAGGATATTCTTTTATTCTTTTACTTGTTTTTCACTCATTTGACTGCGGTCATGGTGGAGCACTGCCTTTAGCCGAACAAATCTCATTGTTCCTAAAGTGATGAAGAAACAAATTCGGAGGGGCACTCTTGTGTTGATATACTGTATTTGTAAAAAACATATGGTCAAACACACAGTACGTGAAGTGCTAGAAATAGGAGCCAACACACCACCAACTCACCCACCCTCGTTCCATTTTCGGGAAATAAATGCACAGTTACCTGCGGAATGGTCAAATTAATTGAAATGACATTCCTTACTGAATTTTAAACTTTGCCTTCGAATTTACTTTCATCCTTGTCTAATTGTTTTCATGGGCTTCTTTTTCATTTGACTAAATAGGCACCAAAGTTAGCTAACTTAGACCTACATCATAACTACGATTTCATCCTCATGCAACTTCACAATTTACTTTCATTCTTGTGTAATTGTTTTCATGAATCTTTTTCATTTCACAAACGAGGTTCCACTTGAACCTACAGTATAACTACAATTTCATCCATATATAACTTTACAATTTCATAAATATAAAACGAATGGAAGGGAGATAATAATGTACATTTAATTATCTCCCATAAATCATTTATTTCAGAAAAACATCATCATCGTCGTTTAAAGTCCGTCTTCCATGCTAGCATTGGTGGGGCGGTACCACAAGAGCCGGCCAGGCAGAAGTCTGCACCAGGCTACTGTGTCTGTTTTGGCAGATTTTTACAGTTGAATGCCCTTCTTAACATCAGCCACTCAGCAGAGTGGACTTGGTGCATTTTACGTGGCATAAGCACAGGCAAGGTCTGTTTTGGCAACGTTTTTACAGCTGGACGCCCTTCCGAACACCAACTACTTTACAGTGTGGACTGGGTGCTTTTAAGTGGCACCTGCACTGACAGAGTCACCAAGTACTTGCAAGACAAAAGCTTTTAAGAAGGGAGGAGGTGATCATGTGCTGGATGATGAAATGGTTATAGTGAGACAAATACAGGTGACTTGCTGTAGAAGTACAGAGTTACCCGGCCAGAGAGAGAAATATCAGGAATGAAGACAGAAACAGGTGTGTTACCACAAAGGAAATACACAGTTACCCAACTTGAGGGAAATGCAGGAGAAGGAGAGTGAGTGGGGTTCAGCAGGATAGAGATGGTAGCAAAATGCCAGGCATACTCACAAGGAACAAGGATTAGAATGTGATGGTTGAGTAAAGGAAGAGAGAGATATAGATGGTGGCAAGTGCTAGGGCATACCCTTGAGGTTCACATGCCATAATATAAGTGACGGGATATTGTGAAAGAGTGTAAGCGGTGAAAGACTTAGGTATATATAGAGTTGGAAGGGCTACCAGATAGCAGTGATACAGAGGAACAGGGGTGTGAGGACAGGATTGGGGAATGAGAGCTAGGCATAGTGAATGAAGGAGGAAATGTGAGAAAGAGATGTAGATTGGTTTGTTGGGGGTAGGGTGAGGGGAAAGTTTTCTTGTAACAAATGGGTGGAACACTCAGTTTGGAGACTAGCAAATGGCAATAATAGAGTTAGACAAGGAATGTGGGTAGAACACACAGGTCAAGGGAAAGCAGGAAGCAATGATACAGTAGCACAGTGCCAAGAGGACAAGATTGGGGAGGGGGAGGTAATCAGAGTACATGAAACAGAAATATGAAGAAGAGAAGAGATGTAGAGACGTAGTTTGGTTTGTTGTGGTAGAGTGTGTGAAAACTTTTCTTGTTAAGTGTAGGTGGGACACACAGCACTTCTGGAACTCAGTTCCACTGATGTGGGCAGGTTTTCTCAAGAACTTCATATTGCCAGACATCTTGGTTTATTGTCATTTCCTCCGTGAGGCCCAACTTCCTGAGATCTGTCCTTACCACTTGATCCCATGTCTTCCTGGGTCTCTTTCTTCCATGGATACCATCCAATTTCAGTGATCGGCACTTCTTTATGCAGCTGTCCTCATTCATACACATCACATGTCCAAACCAATGTAGTCTTCTCTTTTGCATGCTACATTTGATTCCTCTTATGTCCAACTTTTCTCTCAATACATGAGCACTGATATTGCACATCCAACGGAGCATACCACCTTCGTTTCTCTCCAGTCTACGCATATGTTCTGCATTCAGAGCCCATATCTCACTATCATGGAGTATAGCCATTCGTACACAAGCATCATAAAGTCTACCTTTCACTCTGAGAGAAAGTCCTTTAGTTGCCAATAGAGATAATAGCTCTCTGAACTTCCTCCACCCAATTATTATTCTAGAAACAATACTTTTAGGGCATCCTCTACCATTGCTAATTTAGTCACCTAGTTAACAGAAACATCTACAACCTCAAGAGAGCCTCCAATGAAAGAAATATCATAATGCATATTTAATTATCCCCCTTAGATCGTTGATTTCTTTTGGAGCTGCTTTGTGTTCAAGACGTTGGGAAATGGTGGGTAGCTCTATTAGGGGGCACATAGAGAGTCGGTACCACTTCCATTGTCTTCGGCCTAAAATTTTGCACAAGAATTAGTTTTTATATAGATGCTGTAGCCTTTCTTGCTATAGATGGACACACACAAACATTCCTTTTTATTTTATATATGAGGAGAACTTGATTTGTTCATTTGTGCCTTGTTTTTTTAACCTTTTTCCATGTTAGCAAGGGTCATATACATTATTGTGGCATTATTTTACTTCTAGAATGCCTTTCCTGTGACCAGCCCTTACCTGTTTGTCATTTAAAGGATCTTTGACTTCGCTCATTTTCAAAGGCATAAACCCAGCTGATGATTAATTTACAGATGAAATGACAACAAAAACCGCCCCCTGTAGATTTCAAATTTTTTTTAAAGCACAAATACCAAAGCCAACCAAAGTTTTGTGAGTGGCTTTTTGTTGGAAACTGAAAGAAGCTTGTCACATATGTATGTACAAGCATGTGTGTGTGTTACTGTCTCCATGCTTGATATTATGTGATATTGTGAATCTTCCTTATAAACATATCAGGTCTTGAGGAAATAGTAGCTTACTTCGAAGCAGGTGAGAGTTGGAGACAAGAAGGGTGTGTGACCATAGAAAATCTACCACAATAACTTTTGTCTGGTGCATGTGGGCATGGAAATGTGGGCACTAAAGCAATGATGATTATGATACATGGCTCAGTGATTAGAGCATCAGGCTTACAATCACGAGGTTGTGTGTTTGATTCCTGGACTGGTCTGTGTGTTGTGTTCTTGAGCAAGACACTTTATTTTACATTGCTTCAGTTCGCTCTGCTGTAGAAATGAGTTGTGACATCACTTGTGCCAAGCTGTATCAGCCTTTGCCTTTCCCTTAGATAACATTGGTGGCATGGAGAGGAGAGGCTGGTATGCATGGGCGACTGCTGGTCTTCCATAAACAACCTTGCCTGGACTTGTGCCTTGGAGGGTAACTTTCTAGGTGCAATCCCATGGTCATTCAAGACTGAAGGGGGTTCTTTGCCCTATACATACATACATGTTAAACAGACAGAACTCTACTCCCAAGAGGAAAATGGCTTAACGCCACTACCCTCTCTACTACACCCCAAACTTTTTCTTTGTCTTGCAAGTTACTTAGTGACTTCTTAGTGCTGTTGCTATGGAAAAGACCTCAAAGGGCATCCAGCTGTAGAAATCATGCCAACAGGTATTAGAGCTTGATACAGTTCTGCAGCACATTGGACGCTGTTGAACCATCCAAATTAATCCAACATGGATGATGATTGTGACAATTTTACATACACACACAGTGTGTGCACATATGATTCATAGATGGGTAAAGAGAGGTTATTTGACAAGCAAAAGGAAAGAAAGCAGCATTTACCAAAGCTAATGCAATGTCTGAGTTACAGAGAGAGAGCAATAAATTTTAATCCATTTTAAGCCTTTCCAAAGTGAAATGAATACTGGTTGTAAGACATTTCTCTGTGTGCCTTAAGAACATAAACAAAGGTTTTGTGTTGCTGAGGATATTAACTACTCAGTAATCTAGCCATAATCATAATCAATTATTTTGAAAATCTATAAAATTAATTCCCCACTTCTTGCTTTGAAAATAATTGAAAAATACGTTTTCAAGTTTAAAAAGAACTTTGCAAACTGTAAAACAACTCTGTTCTGTTTATGCTTTTTTTAATTATAGGATGATATGGAAAATATTCTAAACAATTTCCGGTTAAACCTGAACTGGGTTGAAAGACTTGACTACACTAGCATGACCACAACTGCAGAACAACTGGAAGAAGTTATTGGTGACGCTGAACATGCATCAGTGAATAATGACTTTCAGAGAGAACTTTGTTTGTGAGTATTACAAGGTATATTTTTTGACAAGATTTTAGATTTAATTTACATTTCATAAATAGTTTCACTGTTCACAGAGAGGGTGAAAGACTGGAATGATTGGTGATATGAAGTGCTCAAGAAGACTTGCCTGTCTCAATGAAACAGATTCTAGAATTACAGTGTGTGTTTGTAAATATTTGTGGCTGCAAAGCTTTTTGTGTTGTATATCTATATTTTATTTTGTCATGTTTGTTTCATCATCATCCTATATGTTCGTTAGCTTTTCCTAATGGCTGTTTGCCACTGGCGCCACCAAAAGTGAACAATATCATTAAAGGAGTAAAATTATAATGTTGACTGATGAGGAATTTGAATTTTCTGTGTGTGTTTTTGTTAAATTTTTTAAGAAATATATAGATATATATATATATATAGGTGCAAGCATGGCTCTGCGTTAAGAAGCTTGTTTCCCAACCACATGATCCCTGGTTCAGACACTTGCCCTAGGTGCCATGCAGTAGCACCTTGGGCAAGTGTCTTCTACTATAATTTCGGGCTGACCAATGCCTTGTGAGTGGCTTTGGTAGATAAAACTGAAAGAAGCCCATCATATATATATATATATATATATATATATCATCATCATCATCATCATCATCATCGTGCCTTTGTATATGTGTTTGTCCCCCAACTATCATTCGACAATTGATGTTGGTGTGTTTACGATCCTGTAACTTAGCAGTTTGGCAAAAGAGACTGATAGAATAAGTACTAGGCTGACAAACAATTAGTCCTGGAGTTGATTTCTTCTACGAAAAACCCTTTAACACTGCTCCAGCATGGCTGCAGTGAAATGAATAAAACAAGTAAAAGAATAAAGAAATATACAGACACACACATGTATACATACAACTGTGGAAATTAGCTGCCCAGCAGATGTTAACATAAAGCTGAAGACCAGTGAAAAAGAGAATACCTATGCTGAACTATCAAGAAATCTGCAGTTACTCTATCCAGATTACAAGTTCAGGTTTATACCTGTAATTATTGGGACACTGGGTTATGTAACACACTGCCTAAACACCAATCTTGAGAAATTAAGTTTCTCATGACCAGAAAGGAGAAGGCTGATTCAAAGACTACAGATCCAAGTCATCACTAAAACTGTAAAAATCTGTAGAACTTTCCAGAAGTTTATCATTTAAATATATATGAGCATGTCTAGATATGCAAGTATATGCATGAGAAGAAAAATATACAAATCTGCACATGTACATACATGTTCTCCCAAATTGATTGTAACAAGTATGCTACTACTTATATATGGATTGGATGATTACCAAAATCAAACACTAATGTCTGCAGAAGAAATAATTTCTTTCATAATCAACCAACCACTCTGGAACTGTTATATTTTATTTTCTCATAGATATATTTAGTGTTTAAAAGATAAAATTATCTGCACAGGATGATGAAAAATCCTTGTAGTATGAAACAAGTCTTTTTGTCTCTACAAAATTTATTTTAGAAGAGCTTCTGATTCTTTATCATCATCATTCCATATCTTGACTTGAGTTGGATGGTCTCATAGTGCCTCATCATCTATTCTCTTGGACACACAATATGAAAGAACGCTGGTAATTTTTGTTATGTGTTGTTTATGATGTTACAACAATGCACTATAATACAAAAAATGGACTATATACCTGTTGTAATCCATAGTCCGATGATATTTCTGAATACAGTTCCTTCTTTAGATATTCTTAGATGGGGTCACTGCTTTATTCTGAAATATCGGACTATGGATAACTAAATTACAGTGCATTGTTGTACCATTCCAAACTTTTTATTCTTTACAAACAATACACATTGCTTCAAGCAAACTACAATACTTTCCTAATAATAATAATATAACATCCATTTTCCATGCTGGCATGGGTTGGATGGTCTGCCAGGAGCTAGACAGCTGGGGAGTTGTCCAATTCCATTTGCCCATGGTTTCTAAAGTTGGATGCCCTTTCTAACGCCAACCAATTTATAGAGTGTGTTGGATGCTTTTTGCATGCCACCGGCATAGGTATGTTTCCACAGCACTGGTTACAAGTGCATTTCATGTGGCACTGGCACCTGTAAAGGACAAGCCTGTATAGATGAATGACTGCAATTTTACTTAGCTACACGTCTTCTCAAGTATAACAAATCACCACACCTTTTGGTCCCTTGTCATTTTCTCAGTGAGAAGCACTTTCAGAGCTTCCTCCTCCACTGCTAACTTGGTTGCCTAGATAACAGAAGCTACCTACTACTTGTAATGGTCCCCTGAGCATTTAAAGAAGTCTATTTTCTGCACATTTTTAGCACTTATTGTACCTGCACATTCGCCACACACAAAGACTATTTTCTCTGTTTACCTTCCTGTGATACCGTTACACTTCTCATGTGTCCAAACCCTGCACTGGATACAATGTATGGAGTTCCTACCAACACCCTTCTTACATATTGAGCAGGGACATCTCCCTGAAGAGACTTGTGATTTGTCTATTTCCCTTCTTATTGGGACTTCAGTTTCTGTTAAATTAACTCACAGGCCCTTAGATTCCAGGCCTTGCTTCCACACCTGGAATTTCTTCTCTAAATCAGTTAGTGATTCAGCTATAAGAACAAGGTCATCAGCATAGAAGAGCTCCCAGGGGCAGCCTTCTTGAATTCCTCTGTTATAGCATGAAGGTCTATAATAAACAAGAGTGAGCCAAGAACTGATCTTTGGTGAATTGTACACTGAATTCATTGTTAGACATGTTGCCAACCTTTGCCTTAGTTGCAACATCCCTGTACAGCTCTCACTAATCTCTAGCTTCCGCATTGACCATTAGGTAAGGGAACAGGGCACCCTGTCAAATGCTTATCACCAGATAATGGAGTGGTGTGGACCATGTCAATCTGTCAACATTAAAAGAGATATTGTCTTTCCAGTGTTTACTTGTTTTATTTCAGAACAATGTAAGTTCTTGCCTTTTCCAATTCCATGTAAACAATAACATGCCAGTATTCCTTTTAATTTCTGAAAATTAGCTACAAACAAGCCCAATCAGCAGTATTGAGTTTGATGCCAAAGCTTCAAATGGATGGAATTCCTACCAAAAGACCTGATGACTATTTTGCAGAAATGGCTAAATCTGATTTACATATGAAGAGAGTAAGTAAATGTTGCCTAATTAATTGATTGAGTTGATGTATTATTTCTAGTAACACTGACTGGTTTCCGATCTTACTTCTTGGAATATTTATGTAATACTCTGGCACAAAATATCTTGTCTCATAAGAATTGTAAACTAACAAGTTTCTTTGCTTTGCCTACAAACTTGATCCTTATTGTGGTTAGTCCTTTGCATACTAAAGGTGTGCAATTGCTTGTCAGTGTGAGAACAGTTTTTTATTTGGTGATCAGTAAAGGAAGGGCAGTGCATATTACTGTTGCAAATCTACCTTGATTTGTAAGATAAATATGTTGATACTGGGCATAAACATCACCAGGAAGAATGGACAGGTAGGTAGAACTTCTGTGGGAAACTTGTCTGGAGAAATAGAATAAGGCAAAGTGTATAGTGCAGAGTCAAAGAACTAAGTCACAGTAAGGGAGGAGAGCATATGGGACTATTTAGTTATGTAGTGCAAAGGTCAGTTTAGTAACAATATAGAAAAAGTAGAGAGAAGCCACACACCTAAGCATGTAAGTGAATTTTTGCCAGTCATCTGAATGGCTTTTTAACCCTTTAGCATTTAAAATGGTCATATCCGGCCCAGTTATTTTCTGTTAATCACATCATCAATATCTCTAAGTTACAAGAAAATGAATGATTAATTCAAAACAAAGTGAATAAATAAGCATTACATTTGACAAAAAAAGTTAAATTCAGTCTCTGATGAGCTTTTTTTGAGAATGGGCTGCATGAGAAGTGGCTTAAGATGAGGTGGGCAGCACTACTAAAAAAAATTCAAGATAATTTCAATAAATGTTGTATTTTGCATATAATTTACTGTGCCATTCAGAATGTCCAACAAGCCACAATTTGCCCATAACTGGGCAAAAAAGAAAATTATCCCACGACAGAGGTACAGTAATTAAGAAGTTGAAAGCATGTTTACGATATAGAGTTTTTATGTTCAAACCAGGCTTAGGGTTGTTACTGAGTTAGAAAATTATTATAAGTTATAACAAACTGCAATACACCAAAGCAGGTGGCATCAACTATGAAATTGTAAATCAGGTGGCATTCATATTTTTTGTAGTTACCTTCATTGTTTAGCCTCCAAATCAGCTGAGACCATACTGTCTTTTACTAGTCATAGTATAAGAAGGACTGTATTATGCAGTCTACACAAGATGTTAAGGTGAGATTTGATGACTAAGTCTAGCAAGTTAAATGACTGCAAAGAAGTATTTTTATTGGCTCATTTCATCTTTTGGTGGAAACATTCACATTATTTCAAATTAACTTTACATTTTTTATCGTTTTTTTCTTGCAGATTCGTGAGAAGTTAATTGCCCAAGAAATTGGAATGGAAAAATCAGAAAAGGCTAAAAAATTAAGAGCTGCTCGTAAATTTGGTAAACAGGTAAGTAGAATTTGATTTGCTGCAGCTCTGCAGCATCCACTCAGGAAAACTGTAAAAATTTGAAAGTGATTTCAAAAATGATTATTCTTTAATGAGTAAATTTTAGTTAATACAAACAAGGCATGATAGTTCTTAAGTTGCCAGTAGGTCTTGAGGAAGTGACCATTACATACCTGCTGCTAATGTACATAAACTTGTTTCTACTGTCTTTATTCCCTTGCAGTTGGGCTTTCCTGATAAAATGGAATAGAGTAAAAAATTAATACAAAATATAAAAATTTTCAAGAGTTGATAAAAAGTTGGGAGAAATATCAGGAAGAAATGCAAATGGTATGGGTTTATTTACAGTGGATCTCAACTTTCCAGGGAGCAAGCCAAACACTGGTTTCAGGATTGATCACTGTAGAACATGCCAAATGAGATGAGGAGTGTTAGGTGATGTAATGGCAGCAGACTGCCACTGATGCAGTTATAGTTTCATATGGTGCCTTATCCTGTCCATTTTATGTCAAGCAGATGGAAGCAGTGTGGGAGCATATTGTGTGTGTGAGTTCCCATGTTTTTCTTGCAGACATTGATTTACAGAGGCTCGTACTGAATATCAACTGCATCAATCTCACCATCCTACATTGCTCCCTTTAAAAAGTGTAGATTTGTTTGTATATGCGTTTATGTAAACATATATTAATGTGTGTATATATTTGCAAGTCTTCCTAACCAATTATTTGAAAACAACTTTTCAAGGTCCAGATTGATATTCTCAAGAAAAGAGCACAAGAAAAGAAGAAAATGTTAGAAGAAGTAAAGAAATATCGGAAAGGTAGGTGTAAAAAGTTTCTTTTGTCACTCATTTATTAATATTAAATACACTTACAATGGTTTTTTTTGTGTGTGCTTTTATTATTCATTCATGTTTCTGCATCTAATTTTCTTAATCTGTTCTTTCCATATATTGCATTGATTTACTATTGAATCTCATCAATATTGTGTTTACATCACACATATGACTAACTTACATTTTTTAGATATCCACTGACCAGCTTTCCAGGTAATCTCAAAATTGCGTTCCTGAACTTAGTAATTGTTCTGTGCATAATAAGGAAAGGGTCTGAGTTCAAATTTAATTTCATGCTCTGTGTGTGTGTATATATATATATATATATATATATATACTGAGACCCCCTTCAGTCATGACTGACCATGGGATTGCACCTAGAAAGTTACCCTCCCAGGCACAAGTCCAGGCAAGGTTATTTATGGAAGACCAGCAGTCGCCCATGCATACCAGCCTCCCCTCTCCATGCCACCAGTGTTATCCAAGGGTAAGGCAAAGGCCGATACAGCTTGGCACCTGTGACATTGCAACTCATTTCTACAGCTGAGTGAACTGGAGCAACATGAAATAAAGTGTCTTGCTCAAGAACACAACACACAGCCCGGTCCGGGATTCGAACTCACAACCTCACAATCATGAGCGCGACGTTCTAACCGCTGAGCCATTCAAGAATACATATGCAGGAATAATGCCTATATTGTCAATGGGTAGACACAGAAGCAGAAGAGTTTGGAAAATTAAAATACTTTTAACAAAATTCACATAAAAAGAAGCAAGATATGTAATTACAACTGTTCCAAGCCATTAGAATAAGTATTCAAATTTTGTTTTGGTTGGGGAGAAAACTGTACATAGAAGTAATGCGGTATTTAACCTTCATTCTCAAATATCAATGGCAAGAAAACTGTAATGTAATTGTTTTATTTTGTTTATCTTTGTGTACACTCATTCTAATATGTAAAATATTTCAACAATCCTTGTTCCGTAATAATTTTTCAGAATAATATTTCAAAATCTAATGTTTCCAATGAGCAAAATAGATGACATTAAAGAGAAAGATGTTTTTGCTCTTTTGCAACCAAGATCCAAAGTTTGAGAAGACAAAAACACAGATAAAGCTTTTGATACTAAAACAACTGTTAGTGTATTAGTAATTTGAGTTTTATCTTGGTCTTTTAATTTGTGTATTTTAGGTCAGAAGGACAAACTTGATTTCCTTGATGATATCAAAATAGAAGATGAAGACAAATCTAACAAAACCTCAAGACGACGAAACAACTCTAATAGAAAAGAAACTCAAAACCAGTAATTTTTTGCTTTTCTTCTATTATTAATTGTTGTATTTATTTATTTTACTAGACTATTATGAATCAGTTTTTGAAATTTCAGAAAGTGCCACACTATTATTAGATAATACCATGAAGCATACAGCTGTTTCATTTTGAATTTTAATAGTTTTGGTTTTCATATAATCTGTGTAGGATTGTTGAATGTATGACATTTGAAGGTCCTTCCAGTGGAGTGGTGAGATTAATGCAGTTGATTTTTAGTGTGAACTTCTGTAGAAACATTATGGACCAGAAGGAATTCTAGAGGATTATAACTCTGGAGAAGAATGAGACTCAGTAGTGATGATGAGAAAAAGAAAATGAGTGTATGGACCTGGATGTAGATGACCTGTAGCTTGCATATTCACTGGAGTAGAAGCCATCATTTTACTTGTGATAGAAAAGAGTGAGAAGTAGTATTGGTTGTAGCATATTAGTGATTAAATCTTTGCTAACCAAGCAAATGGCCTTTCATTGGTTGTGGCTACTGAGAAGCATGATATATTGAAGATGATGAAGTTATTTATGATTATTTCCATCATCTCGAGGTATTGAGAGTGAGGCTAGCAGTTGGCAGTCTGAGAGCTTACCATTGTTGGATAGTGTATTTCCATAGATATATATATTAAGGAAAGAACTATTGAAAAGTTTAGTGAAAATGGGGGCTTGCTCTAAAACACACTTAGGGTAATAGGAAGGATAACATCAGGACTATTCCTGTCATTGAGTTTGAACGATTTGAGTTTTATTGTAGGTGATTGTATAAGCAACGAGGAAAGGTGAGTTTTGAAGCAGAAGTATGATGGCTTTATCTCCAGTTGGAGATGGCATGTGAATTCTTAGGGTTATAAACTGTAACCTAATTGCAACTAAACCAGTTAGGGTTTTTCAAAAAATAAATTAATGTCAAAGGTGAAGCAAATTTTGTCTATCTTTACATCACTGAATGCCTGTGACACGAGATTGTTGATGTAGAACTGGCAGAGAGTGGTGTGATGTATGTTGCTTATTACCAACATTTATTTGGGTAGAGATAGACACAATTTACTTTAACTCTGGTGCAGGTTGGGTTTGGAAGATTTCAGGACAGTCAGTTCAGTAAGCACAGTCTTTTGGTTTGTCGGCCCCTGTCAAACCATCCAACCCATGCCAGCATAGAAAACAAACATTAAATGGTGGTGATAATAGCATGTGTGTATATCATCATCATCATCATCATCATCGTTTAACGTCCGCTTTCCATGCTAGCATGGGTTGGACGATTTGACTGAGGACTGGTGAAACCGGATGGCAACACCAGGCTCCAGTCTGATTTGGCAGAGTTTCTACAGCTGGATGCCCTTCCTAACGCCAACCACTCAGAGAGTGTAGTGGGTGCTTTTACGTGTCACCCGCACGAAAACGGCCACGCTCGAAATGGTGTCTTTTATGTGCCACCCGCACAAGCCAGTCCAGGGGCACTGGCAACGATCTCGCTCGAAAATCCTACAGGAGCCAGTCAGGCGGTACTGGCAACGGCCACGCTCAAAATGGTGCATCTCATGTGCCACCCGCACAAGAACCAGTCCAGGGGCACTGGCAACGATCTTACTTGGCTTGCCGGGTCTTCTCACGCACAGCCCATTTCCAAAGGTCTCGGTCCGTAGTCATCGCCTCGGTGAGGCCCAATGTACGAAGGTCTTGCCTCACCACCTCAGCCCAGGTCTTCCTGGGCCTACCTCTTCCACGGGTTCCCTCAACTGTTAGGGTGTGGCACTTTTTCACGCAGCTATCCTCCTCCATTCTCACCACATGTCCATACCAGCGCAATCGTCTCTCTTGCACGCCACAACTGATGCTTCTAATGTTCAGCTTTTCTCTCAAGATACTTACACTCTGACGGGTATTCACATTGACATTACACATCCAACGGAGCATACTGGCTTCATTCCTTGCGAGCTTACGTATGTCCTCAGCAGTTACAGCCCATGTTTCACTGCCATGTAGCATGGTTGTTCGTACGCATGCGTCATACAGTCTGCCTTTTACTCTGAGTGAGAGTCCCTTTGTCGCCAGCAGGGGTAAGAGCTCTCTAAACTTTGCCCAGGCTATTCTTATTCTAGCAGCTACACTTTCAGCGCACCCACCCCCACTACTAACTTGGTCGCCCAGATAGCGGAAGCTATCGACTACCTCTAGTTTTTCACCCTGGAATATATATATATATGTATGTGTGTGTGTGTGTATATGTAAAATATAACGTGTCTTGAACGGCAGAACAATGCAGAGTGGACTATAATAACTGTTATAGTCTGATATAATAATATTTCGGATAATTAAATTATAACAGTTATTATAGCCCACTCTGCATTGTTGTGTCATTCAAGGTATATTTTACAAACAATCCACAATGCTTCAAGTGAACTACAATACTCTCATATATATATATATATATATATATATATCTCCTGAACAGGATAAACTACCCCTATTTTGCAGAAAAAAGTGTAAGTGGTTAGCTAATCACCTACACTTTTTTCTGCAAAATAGGGTTAGTTTATCCTGTTCAAGCTATATTAATAGCATTATCCTGCGATTGAGAATTTAAAATCACTTCTTTAACTTTCTAAGACATCTCAACGCTTCTAAAAGCAAACTTCGTTTGTTTGTTTACGTTTATCGTAATTTGAATTTAACATATATATATATTTATAGAGAGAGCGAAGGGAACTTAAACTCTAACTTCATCCCAGGCAGGTGCCTTGGCATGAAAAGTTAGCTGTATGAGCAATCCTTATTGAGCTTGTTATGGCATAGTAGATTAACTCAATTAGGCTTGAAGCATTTAGAAAAAAAGAAAAGAAAAACAAGAACTGTATGTATATATGTGTATCATCATTATTTAATGCCCGCTTTCCATGCTCACATGGGTTAGATGGTCTGACTGAAAACCAGTAAGCTGGGAAGTTGCACTAGGTTCCAATCTGATTTGTCATGGTTTCTACAGCTGGATGCCCTTCCTAACACCAACCACTTCAAGAGTGCAGTGGGTGCTTTTTACATGCCACTAGCATGGGTGCCAGTTAAACAACACCAGCATTGGCCACAACTACCATCTCACTTGGCTTGACAGGTCTTCTAAAGCACGAAGCTGCTTTTTACAAGCAAGTTATGCAACACTATATCATCATCATCATCATTTTAATGTCCAATTTGTTATGCTTGCATGGATGAGAGAGAACTTATCGTTTTCTGTGGCTGGATGCCCTTCCCCCTACCAACTGTCACCAGTTTTCATGTAAGATAAAATTCCCCCATGGTTAGACATGTTTTCCTGATTGGGAATGAAAGACATTGCCTACATGACAGTGACACTTGCTTCCCATTTCCTAGTAACAAATTTCTCTGGTAATCATTTCTCATCTATTTTTGTTATTTTGGCAAGATATTGATTTTAAAAAAAACACTTTCTGATTACTTTTTAGACCAAACAGTAAACGTCAGAGCAAAAATGAACGTTTTGGTTTTGGAGGTAAAAAGAAACGGTCAAAATCGAACAATGCTAAGAGTTTTGATGAACTTTCTCCCATAGAAAGTATGATGATGAATCAAAGTTCTCGTAAACATCAGGTTAGAATTTTTCATTCTTTACGCATGTAAATAGATTACATTAAACTAATAGAATGATGACCTCTTTCTCATTTGTTCTACTGTGGAATACAGTTGTGGCTTCATTTTCTAGTATTATGTTTATTTAGTCATTCCTTCTTTTTTATGGTCTTTTAAAGAGAAAATAAATTTCTCAAATTTTTTTGTTTTTTTAGAACAAGAAACAGAAAGGGACTCAAAAGCAGCGAAGATTGGGAAAGAACCGAAGAAATCAAAGCAAATTCCGAAATAAAAAGAAATGATTTCAAATTAGTTTATAAATAGCTTTAAAAATAAACATTTTTCTTTACATAAGAATTTGTTTCTTGTTAATTAGTTCTTTCAATCTTATATAAACTTTTTTGCTTTACCTTTATGTTACCAACCTATCTCTGATCATAGTATGCCTAAGACTGCCTGCATCTATCCATATTTAAATCAAAATATTCATGTAGATGTTGCTAGTGTGCTAATGGTAGAACAGTACATTATTTCAGTTTATAAAATAGTCTGATAATGTTTCAACTTAAATTTTGCACTTTCCATTTTATAAAACCAGTTTAAATTCATGATTTTATAATTTAATTTGAAACATCAAGTTTCAGTATTAATTTACTTTTTACCTTTTTTTTTTTTTTTTTTTTTTTTTTTTTTTTAATTCATCTTCATCATCAGCAACAGCACCTGCTGCCATGCAAAGCCAGAGTAAGCATGCAAAAGCATCCTTGCTTTTGTTTGAATTAATTTTGGAAATAAAGAAAAATTTTATAAAATAGGCGCAGGTGTGGCTGTGTGATAAGTAGCTTGCTTACCAACCACATGGTTCCGGGTTCAGTCCCACTGCTTGTCACCTTGGGCAAGTGTCTTCTTCTATAGCCTCGGGCCGACCAAAGCCTTGTGAGTGGATTTGGTAGACGGAAACTGAAAGAAGCCCGTCGTGTATATGTATATATATGTATGTGTGTGTGTGTTTGTCCCCGCAACATCGCTTGACAACCGATGCTGGTGTGTTTACGTCCACATAACTTAGCGGTTCGGCAAAAAGAGACCGATAGAATAAGTACTAGGCTTACAAAGAATAAGTCCTGGGGTCGATTTTCTCGACTAAAGTCGGTGCTCCAGCATGGCCACAGTCAAATGACTGAAACAAGTAAAAGAGAGTAAAATGATTTTGCCCTTAAGCTGGTGTAATGGAGCATAACATGAAATATTGGAAGGTTTTTAATTTAGATCACTCCCTATTTTTCTAACCAGGTTCTACATTCATATTCTTGTTATTTGTGAGTATACCCTAGCACTACACTGTCTCTCTTCTCCCCTTTCTTACACTTTTGCTGTTTCCTACTCTCTCTCTCTTCTTTTCCCTCTCAATAGGTAACCAAGTATCACCTTTACATCAGTACACTTGTTTCTGGCCTCTTTCTTTACCACTCTCTCTCTCTAACCATGTACCTCCTCTATAGCAAGACACCTATTTCTGCCTCTCTATTTCTCTGTTACACTCTAACCTTTCATCATTTGAAACTGGATCACCTCCTCTAATGTCCTCTCTGTTGTGGCAAGACACCTGCTTCTGTCTCTTTGTCACACTCTACCTTTCATCCTGACACAAATTCCCTGCCCCTCTCATAATTCCTTGTCTTGTGAGTTACTTGGTTACCCTACCAGTCCACATTGTAATGTGGGTGACATCTGGAAGGGCATCCAACTGGAAAAATCATGCCAAAACTAACTTTGCCTTGCTAGTGCCACGTAAAAAGCACTGAGTCTACTCTGTGGAGTGGTTGGTGTTAGGGTATCCAGCCGTAAAATCCCTGCCAAAACAGACACAGTAGCTTTGAATAGATTTTCTACCTGGCCGGCTCCTGTCAACCATCCTATTCTTGCATGCATGGAAATTGGATGTTAAACAATGTTTGTATCATACAAACCAGGGTTATTTTGGGCAGGTTAATATCAAAAGAATTAAGTAAAATAAAAAATAATTTTCATTTTGATTACTACTCTGTGCAAGGTGATCTGTACACACTGGTCTTTTAAATAGCCATCTTCAACTACCAGTTTGAAAGACCAGTGTGTATGGAGCCATAAAGATAATTATAATTCAACTGAAGTGAAATATGCATTTGGCAAATCAGTGGCAGCTGATCTATATGAATTGATCCCTCAGCTGTGCAGTCAAATTCATAAAAATAATTATCATTTTCATAAAATATCTAGGTTTTGGTTCATGTGTGTCTAAAATTTTTTAGTAGCTTCTTTATTTTGAAATCTTTCAACAACATTCAGCTCATAAACTAATAAAAGTGCTTTGTGTCATTCGAAATCTCTTTTTGCTTATTGCTGTAAGCAGTGATACTAATGGGTTCTAGGGAATAGGGGTGCATTAACGTCTATGAGGTTAGGGTTGGGAAAAAGAGAACGGGTTAGATGCTATAAGCCACCCAGTTCTTTCTGCGAGCTGCAAAGTTGGGGGAAACTACCCTCTAACATACCCTGCCCCATTTTCCATCAGAAAAATGCAAACTCACAGAACCTGAAAACACTGAATATGTTGGGAAGTATTACCCTTTTTTTTTTTTTTTTTTTTTACTTGTTTTCAGTCATTTGACTGGTCATGCTGGAGCACCGCCAAACACAGACACACAAACATACACACACACACACATATATATATATATATGTGTGTATCTGTGTTTGTCCCTCCAACATTGCTTGACAACCGATGGTGGTGTGTTTACATCCCCGTAACTTAGCGGTTTGGCAAAAGAGACCGATAGAATAAGTACTAGGCTTACAAAGAATAAGTCTTGGGGTTGATTTGCTAGACTAAAGGCGGTGCTCCAGCATGGCCACAGTCAAATGACTGAAAACAAGTAAAAAAAAAAAAGAGTAATACTTCCCGACATATTCTGTGTGTTCGCATTTTTCTGATGGAAAATGGGGCAGGGTATGTTAGAGGGTAGTTTTTCCCAACTTTTCAGCTCACAGAAAGAACTGGGTGGCTTATAGCATCTAACCCCTTCTCTTTTTCCCAACCCTAACCTCACAGGCGTTAATGTGCCCTTATTTCCTAGAACCCATTAGTGTATATATATATATATATATATATATATATATATATATATGTGACAGGCTTCTGTCAGTTTCCATCTACCAAATCCACTCACAAGGCTTCTGTCGGCCCAAGGCTATAGTAGAAAACGCTTGCCCAAGGTGCCATGCAGTGGGACTGAACCCAGAACCATGTGGTCTGTAAACAAGCTACTTACCATACAGCCACTCCTATGCCTACGTAGTATTGTTTATGGAAAGTATAAAAGGCCTACAAAAGGAAAAGTATGTAAATGGAGAAAGTGGAATGATGATTACTTGGTGTTTTTATCTAATCAGCCCAAAGATGAAAATTCTGTCATCAACTTCTCACAGTCTGAAATTTAAATTATGAGACCTTTGGTACTTCTGAACCACATTACCACCACTCCACCCAGATTACCATTAGAACTTTATACTTCTCAGATTCTACCATCATAGATCTTCCTGTACACTGTTGTTGATTTGTATCAAACCAATCTACCATGACTTCTCAAATTTTTTGAACTTCTTGTGTACTATGTTACTAACTTTGCTACTTTCTTTGTCTTCTATCTCTCTCTTCCAATATGTCTGATCATAAATCTTTCCTCCTCCACCTACACCACCATCTCAAACATAACCTCACCATGTTTCCTATCTGCTGCCTCCAACCCCTTCTCAAACTTTCCCTATACATTTTCAAAAAAGACCTGTTTCTCTAGCCACATATCCTACCTCACTTGCTACCTTCACCATAACCTCCTTCCCAAAAGGTACTGCCTCCATTCCCGACCTACCTTCCATTCTGCTTCCAATATCTTACCCATTCTCCACACCACTTCCTGCTGCCTTTTGCATGTCACCATCTGCTCTAATCTCTCCAAAATATGCCCCTTGATCGCCTTCTCCCTTTTGCTTACTCCATCTTCTGCTGCCCACTCCATCCTTCGTTTCATTCTTTACCTCAACTGCTTTCTTTTTTGCTTGCACAAAACACCACAAACTTCAGTCACTCCGCCATCCTGTCCCATCCCACGCCTCTACACCCACCCCTTCTCCATCTCTAACCCTCTTCAACTTTTCCCCAACTCCTCTACTACTCCCACTCTCCAGGCACTCCCCACTTACCACATTTACCTCCACCACACCTTACCCTCCCCTCTCCTCTTCACTCTTGTTACTATTCAGCCTGATCTCTCCCTCTCTCAAGTCGAGCGTTCTCTCCTTAGGGGTCTCTGTTTCTTACCACTCACTCCGTCCAGCAACGAGTTTCCAACCGGAGCTGATGTCCAACACTTTGTTCGCCGTGTCGGGCTGCATGCTCCACAATACTCCAACTGCATCTAATGAAGACGACTACTTCATTGACCTGGGCCGCTGAGGATCCCACTGGACGCTGACTCCCGGCCAATTCCAGGCAGTTGATCCAGTTGCAAGTTTTGCCAATGTCGTTTCAATTTCCAGAGGCGACCCCGATATTTCAACATTTGAGCTGAACTCTCAGCCCTTCGATGCCTCCGATATCGTCATTAAAGCAGTCGACAAAGGTGAAACTGTGGTTGTGTGATGTGCAGACCTCTTCAAGGCTGAGGTTATCCGCCACTCCAAGACACCTCATTCTATCGCCCTCGACCCTCCAATTCCTCGTCACGCTATCAACAAATCATCTTATCTACCATTCACAATCTTATTTCCTCCTCCATTCTACCGCCTCCAACCTAATTATCCTTGCTCCATGCAACCCCATCATTTACTTCCTAAAATTCACAAACCCAACAACCCTGCCGCCCCATCGTTTCTGCTTGCAGTTGTCCCTCTGAACTCCTCAAAATACCTGACCTTATCCTCTGTTTGGAATCCTGGCTTAAAATCTAAGAAGCTATTCGTTACAAAAGTATTTTGTTAGTTGCACTGCAGTAATGTGAGTGAAACATGTTTATCCTAGCTGCACCAGGACTCGCTGGGAAGTATTGAGAAAAGTATACGACATCAAAATAAGTCAACTTGAAAAATTATTTGACAATATGATAAAGTAGTCGCTTATATATATATTCAAAACAATCCCATATGCTTTGTAAAGACATGGATACGAATACATAACTTATTTACTCTCTTCTCCAATTTGTTAGCTTTCAAACGAAAAAATTTGGTTCGGGGTTTCTAACTTCACAAGAAAATCTTCACAATACGCGCAGGAGTGGCTGTGTGGCAAGTAGCTCGCTTACCAAGTGGACGTGTTTTTTGTCGCTCCTGCTTCACGTCTCTGAAGGCCAGCGTCGTGAATTTTTGACGTACAACTACAGGTAAGACTTTTGTGTTTTTTGGATTTAGTGGGGGTTTGTTGCTCGTGTTTATTTATATTTTTGTTCGAGCAAGAAATCTCCACTGAATTCCACGCATTTGTCTACCTGTGGTTGTGCTTAAAGTCTCACTTAACGGTGAGAAGAGTGTTTTGGAGGTATCACTCCTCCAAAAATTGTGAGCTTAGTTTATAAAGGTTTGTTGTTTTCAAGCCATGATTTGAAAACTACAAATAAATATTGTGAACTTTGTTTAAAAAAGAAAAGGAATTTATTGTTTTCAAACCAAGTTTTGAAAGCTAATAAATTTGAAAAAAAGTCTTCCTCTTGCTTTGAACTACACCACGTGGAACTACGCAAAGGATTTAATTTTTACCAGCAAAGTGACAACTGCAGCGGAGCCAAGATCAAATCGGGCCGGAGTACCGTTGTGGCCTGAAAATTTGTTATTCTGCCTGGAACTTTATATTTTATTTATTCTTTCTGAACTGTTGTATTTCCTTTCTCCTTCTTTTATGAACTTTTTTAGTACGAACTGTTTATTTTATTTCTTCCGCTTTTTGAACTGTTTTCTCTTTTTGCCTGTTTTTAAAATTTTTCGTTGTTTAATTTTCATGTGGACATTTTTATCATGGCAGAGAACATAAAGAAAAATAAGGCCACTGCTGTGGAGTGGGAGATTATCCCACCCAAGAAGTGGTTAGATTATTTCGGGGAAAGAACGGTGGTGTTGCGGACCTACTCTGGGTTACTGGACACCATTACGGTCTTTCCCAAAATTGAAATTGAAAAAGAGTTGGCAGAATATCTGCCAACTATTAAGTTTATGGCAAGGGGTGTAAAATACGCGACGGTTTGGTTGCTATTTGACACCCTGAGGTGGCTCGCAAGTTTGCGAGCCAGCCCTTAGAAGGGCAAAAAATTCTGTTTCTTCCCACATACTGTGGAAAGAAATTAACTAGAGCTTGGATGGACCCAATCAGCCAGAGATCTGGTTCTCCCAGATTTTCTAAGGATGGACAGGCAGAGATATCCAGTCATAGTCGAGGGATGTCACCTGTGTCTGGAGCCTGGTCATATTAAGAAAGACTGCCCGCTGGACCAGAGTAAGGTCCTGGAACAGTTAATAAATGTTGTTCCCCCCCGCTCTCCCATTGGAGGGAGAGGCGGAGAAAGTCGAGGAGGTTTCCACTTCCTCGAAGAAAGGGAAGAAAAGAAAGAAGGTGGGCAACAATGATTGCTCACCGAAAGTTGCGGGGGAGGAGGAGGACCTTCTGGCTAAGGTGGAAGTACGTCCTATTCCAGTGGCCCCCCCCCCCCCAGAAAAAGAAGACCGGGACACGGCTGGAGCCCGGTAGTGCAGCGCCGGCGTGTCCCGAAGCTCCGTCGGTGGGAATTGTGTCACGAACGGAGGAAGGCCTGTCGGTGGAAATTGTGCCGCCGACAGTAGAAACTGAGGCCTCGACCTATGAGGAGGAGGAATTTGTGGTCCTCTTCCACAAGGGAGGGTCCGTTGAGAATTTTGTAAAAAAGTTTGCCAGGAAGGGTCGGACGAGAGGGATCCTCACCTGTACCAAGGACCCTAGCTGGCCTCCGCAGGTGACTGCGGAGGTCGTGTGGGAGACAGACTTGTGCAGGGTGATGAATTCCTTCCCTAAAGACGCCTTCCGCTTTTTGCTAAAGTTGCCCGATGAAGAACCAGCGAGGTGTTTAAGTGAAGCACGGAGTCTGGTCGGGCGGTAAAATGTAAGAGGACGAGTGCCTCATATTGAAAGGGCTTGTTGCCCACAAAAAGAAAAGGGTAAGAGGCAAGTGCCTCATTTCAAATTGTAAATTTATAAAAGAACATTGATTTAGAGAAGCAGAGTTCGGCGGGCGGCTCCTGTCTTCTCCCATTAATACCATATTAATGTTTTTGTCCAGCCCGTAGCTACTCTCTGTATACTGCCTTTATGGCAAATTGAAATGAAATAAAGTAGCTTGCTTACCAACCACATAGTTCCGGGTTCAGTCCCACTTCGTGGCATCTTGGGCAAGTGCCTTCTACTATAGCCTCGGGCTGACCAAAGCCTTGTGAGTGGATTTGGTAGACGGAAACTGAAAGAAGCCCGTCATATATATGTGTGTGTGTGCTTGTCCCCGCCCCGCTTGACAACCAATTTTGGTGTGTTTATGTTAGCAAGAAAGATCAATAAAATAAGTACCAAGCTTAACAAAAAATAAATACTGGGGTCGATTCTTTTGACTAAAATTCTTGAAGGCGGTGCCCCAGCGTAGCCGCAATCTAATGATTGAAACAAATAAAAGATCCATCGGGAATTAAGTGACAGTAGAATGTTAGAATATTTGGCATTTAGTAAACATTCAGTAATATGTACAAAATGAATAGAAATTACACGGAGACTAAGTAAATTTCCATTTGTCATTTTTGCATTTGAATAGTTTTATTACAAATTACAAAAGTAGAAATACTGCTGGTGTATTTTGTTCAAGAAACAAAATCTCCGTCGGAAACCATACGATAATACTAGATTATTGAATAAAATGCAGTTCCATATTCAGAAATATTTTGTGCATGTATTTATTAAAATATTTCGTATTTCAATCATTTATTGAAGTTATCTGTGAATGATGTTTTAAACAGAAGACTGGACGCGATTTGTGTATGCGTGTTCAGAGCTGCATCATAATTATATTCGGGTAAGTTATGTTCAAACTCCAGCAGAATTGAATTTCCATACGGAAAGAGCGGTAAAATATTATCATATTAGTTGAAAGCAGTCACGTGACTAGGATGCAATGTCCCCACCACGTTGCCTGAAAGTATTTTGGCTATAAATAACGTTTCAGAATAGTTTTGTAGCTTATCAAAATGTTTTTAAAGAGTTTTGATTATCTTTTTTGTCTAAACTTATTTCTAACCAATTGGATTAAGTTAATAAATACAGTAGCTGAATGAAACTAATTTGTGTGCAAGCTAGTTTTACATGTATTTATGTATATATATGTAAAGTTAGAATGTGCATATTCAAGAAGGAAAGGGAAAATGTATGTGCGAACGCTGTGTCTACATAATATAATGAACATTTTAGAAGATTAACGGGAGTAGAATATATTGCATTCATTCGCTTCTAGACGAACAGACGACAAGGATTGGTCAACGTTAGTAAGAATTACTTGGATCATTTATCTTTTACGTGTTTCAATCATTAGCCTGTGGTCATGTTGGGGCACCGCATTGAAGATGTCGCGGGGTGGTTGCCGCCAGCTGGTCAATGAAACTATATTTCGTTGGTCACCTGAATTATAACTAAAGCAAACTTGTGAACATTTAACTGAAATATTTATTGCCAGACATTAAGATATTTGGTGTTGGCTATTTATAATGAACAATATTAATAATTGCCAGCTGGGAAAGAGAAAAACGGCTCTGAAATTATAGAAAGTTATCTATGTGAAAACATGCGGTCGGTCCAAAAATACACGAAATCATCCATGCAAATCTTCTAGGCGATCTGTGGCGACAATAGTCCCTTGGCCATCTGTCCCCTAAGCTACGCGTCAATTTTTTTTTTTTTTTTTTTTTTTTTTGGTGTGGACTAAAAGCCAAATTGTAGAACATTCGAGAAAACCATATCACGCCACAGCCTCATGCTAATAGGCTAATTTATAGACCGATCACATGAAACTATGGTAGTTCACTCGTGGTATCTGAGCGTGTATCTAGTGGTGAAGTTTAGAATCCCTGCTACAAAAAGTTTTTAGTCGAATGAATCGACCCCAGTACTTGTGGCTGCTAGATGTTGACACTACTTGTGCTTGAACTGATTTGCTGACTGCTAGGAGCTGTATATGACTGCTGGTGTGAACTGGTTATTGGTTGTTGGGTGCTGACTATTATTTCCAGTGTCGGAGATCAACAGTTGTACATAGAAGAAAATGACGAAATCTGTTGAAGTTTTTACGAACATACATTATTTCTGGTTGAAAGCGCTTGAATGTTACTGTACTTGGTATAATTGAAATAGCATTACGACAAATGTTGAGAGAGTTTAAATGTTATTGGAATAGTATTATGATAGATGTTGAGAAAGTTTGGATGTTATTGTATTAGAAAAGTTACTGGTAGTCGTTGTGTTTCCGCTGAATAGTTCGTCATGATGATATTAGCTAGGTCCAGTCGTCTACCAGTCGTTGCATATTCTCTCTGCTATATCTCAAAAGCTTCCTGGGTCTTGGCGGTAGCGTGTGTTGATTTTATAAGTATCATGAGACTCAGAAGGAAAAGCGCCAAGAGTTGATATTTGTCGCTGAAGCCCTATTTCATGTGAAGTCGTAATTGGCCAGATTCCGTCGAACACGTGGGCAGTATTCCAGTGAATCGTGACATTCGGATGATCCCCGCTACAAATTATTTTTAGTCGAATGAATCGACTTTAGTACTTACTTTTTAGAGCCTGGTTTTTATTCTATCGGCTTATTTTACCGAACCGCTAGATTACGGAGATGTAAACAAACCAATATTGGTTGTCAAGCGGTGGTAGGGAATAATCATACACACAAAGACGCACAAACATAGATGTTTCCGCCTGCCAAATTTATTCACAAGGCTTGTGCCACGCAGTAGGACTGAACGTGGAAATAGGTGGCTGGGAAGCAAACTTCATACCACACAACGATGTCTGCGACAGCCTTTTCCTATTCCAACGTAGTAATTGCTCAAATCATGAAACCCTATGCACATGCCTCCATAATTTTGAGACAGCTGGTAGACGAACTAATTCGGCAGAAGATAGTAGCGTTTCAATAGCAGATGAATGATTAACCATACACCATGAAGGAAGCAATACTAGAGTCGAACTGCTCTGTTGCTAAGTCTGGCAATTGTCCAAATGAGCTTATTTCAACCGATCTCTACTGATAGATTTATTGTCTTTTCACTTCCAAATGAATATTTAACTATCAGAATAAAGTTTTTAATAGTGGAAACCAATACAGAAGCCTTTCGGATAATATAGGGTAACAATAGAATATCAACACAATATTGTTCCGACTCTAAAATCAGATGCATCCACAAGCAAAGTGCAGCGTTATGTTTTCGATGTACTAGCATGGTAACTCCAGCTAGAATGTCTCTAATGTCTTCAAAAAACTTTAAAGCAGTGGATTGGAATCGATTGCAACTAGCTCGATTTTCTTCTTTCAGTTCTGAAGTTAATAAGAGTTTTGATTGTATCAGCACAGTACAGAATAAATCTCCGGCAGAAATCAATGAAGCTCCGAAATTCTCTAAGATACGCAACGAAGAAAGAATGGGAAATCGAGTATAGATTTTACCTCGATTAGGGTGTGAATTTGCTTTTTGTTGATCGTTTAACCGAAGAAACGTAATGCAGAATGTCCAGTTTGGCATTTACCAAGGTAAATATTTACTCTGAGGACTCAAATATTTAGATAATAGTCAAAGATGTTCTTCATCTGATAGGTTCGTAACTAACAAGTCATCAAAGAGTTGACCGCTGCCGAAAAGTCTGAGCAGCATTAGGCCAAAAAAGCATTCGAAGAAATTCAAAAAGTCAGAAAGGTAAATTCTAATACTTTGCATGTCTTCCTGATTGACAAAAATCTGATTGTAGGTTCGGACCAAATCTATGTTAGAGAAAATTTGAGTACCTTTGAGTGAAGAAGGTGTAGCGTACACTCGAGTGAAATTCATCTCTCCCCTTTATTATACGTACGTACATTCGAACGTAGCAGGTAACAGCTAGCCTTTGGCCGCTATTTGGACCCCGTTGTGTTCACTACACTGATTGGTTGATATTGGCGTAATATGTCTCTTATTCTGTCGCACCAATCAGAGCCTATAAATACGATCACGTGAGACAGCCTGTTCTCAACCCAGTTTTTGAGCCTGTAGTGACGTCATATTGGCGCCAAAAAGCATAGGCGCCATTACTGAATCCTTAACCACGCATGCGTGGGTTTCAACATCGAAGCGTTCCCGCTATTAGACTGTCTCTTACCAAGCCTGACAGCGACCAAGCAAGACGTCTAAGCAAGCTCTCCCATTTGAGTGTGGTTGAACCAAGTTGTCTCTATAACGACACCAACTCGAAGAACCGTACATCTACATTTCAGGTTACTCTAAAACCGGACAATTGGAAGCTGTTTTATTTTCCACCGTACAATAAATATTTGTTGTTGTTGATCAGTTTGGAGTTTCTACGTTCAGTTCTCTTCCAATTTAATGTAGGAAAGTTAGGTGTATATCTAAAGATATATAACCCACTCTCCTAAAGTGGTGACCCCGACTAAAGAACGACTGCAGCCACGACGATCTGGACTAATCAGCATCATCATTGGTATGAGCAACACGAGTTTCCGGCCGCCGACACCATCATCATAACGACTTTTTGAACAATTTCACAGTGAGATATTGACTCTATAGCATTTCCGACTATACAAACTCACATTATGCCAAGCTGACACAGACGTTTTTTTTTTCTTTCTTTCTGACTATTATTTTCCATTTTCTTTCAGTACGTCAAGGTGGGTTTTCAAAAAAAAAAAAAGAAAAATTTTTTTTTCCCGTAGACAGTACAAGCACACAACCAAACACACTACAAAAAAAAAGGAAAACAATACAAAAAAAAAAAATACAGAAGGCAACCACATTGTTTTTTTTTTGTTTTTTTTAGCGAATATTTCTTTTCTTCTTTCTTTTTCCATTTTGTTCTTATTGTGCATATACATTACAGAGGAAAACAAAAAGGTACAGAAAAAAATAGTGTGTTTCCTTTCCCATTTGCGGTGAAATTTTTTTTTTTTTTGGCCTTTTGCATATTTTATACGTTTTTCGTTATTGTTTCTTCCTATTTCACCTTTGACGGAATCATTACCAATATGTGTGCGTTGCCAAGCCTGCTTTCATTCGCCGGAGAGACTCGACTTGTTTCAAATTGCTCTGAGTCCTCCACGGACGCACCACGTACTGTTTCCGTAGATCCTGCAAGGCAGTCCTCTTCAGTGACCAATGAGGATTTGCTACGTAGCATTCAGGAGCTCACTCGCACCGTAAATAACCTCTGTTTCTCGAGATCTCGTGGTGCTTCCCAATCTCGTAGCGTTTCCCGGTCTCGAAAATTTGCTCGAGATCGGGGAGCTACCTGGAAGAAGCAAGGTCTGTGTTGGTACCATGCAAACTTTTCGAACAAGGCGACAAAGTGTATTCAGCCTTGTTCGTTCAAGGCGTCGGGAAACAAGTTAAGGAGAAAGTGCGCACGTCACTTTCCTCCACCCAACCTGTTTTTAATCGTGCAATATTCGTCCAGGACCAAGTCTCGAAGAAATTCTTAATGGTTGACACTGGTTCCTGTCGTAGTATTTGGCCGCTTCGTCTAACAGTCGACAAACCTCGTCGTTCTGAAATAGTTTTGCACGCAGTTGATTCATCTCCGATTCCTACTTTTGTTCAGCTTTCTCTACGTTTAGACATTGGTCTTCGCAGAGACTTTCAATGGGTTTTTGTCATAGCTGACATTCCACATCCCATTTTGGGTGCGGATTTTTTAAATCATTTTCAATTATTGGTAGATGTCCGACGTCGAAGGCTTGTCGATGACTCGACATCCCTTTCCACGCCGGCAAGGAGCTCTACCAATTCTCCTCTTAGCCCAGCATTTTTTATTGCCACTGCTGGGGACGCTTTTCATTCTCTTTTAGCGTCTTTTCCGGAGTTGGTGGATATTACTTTCAAGCCGGTTAAACCTGCACATTCCACCCTCCATTATATCACGACGACTGGTCCTCCGGTTTTTTCTCGACCACGTCGCCTAGCGCCTGATCGTCTTAAGACGGCCAAGGCCGAGTTTGAACACATGCTTCAACTCGGCCTCATTCGCCCCTCCACCAGCCCATGGGCATCCCCCGGTGGGGGACTATCGGAGACTAAATGCAGTGACGATAGCTGATCACTATCCCATCAGGAATTTGCAGGATTTCTCGGCGAACCTGCATGGATGCACCATTTTCTCTAAGATTGATCTGGTACGGGCCTATCATCAGATACCAGTAAATCCAGAGGATATCCCTAAAACAGCCATCACTACACCTTTCGGTTGTTTTGAATTTCTATTTATGAGTTTTGGTTTGCGTAATGCTACTAGCACTTTTCAGAGGTTTATGGATGAGGTCGTTCGTGGACTTGATTTTGTATTCGCTTATGTCGATGATATACTCATCGCTAGTGATACGGAAGAGAATCATCTCCACCATTTGTCGCAACTTTTTCAGCGTCTTCGCGCTTATAATGTGAAGATTAATCCCGACAAGTGTCTTTTCGGGCAGTCATCCCTGAATTTTCTGGGACATTTGGTTGATTCTAATGGGATCAAACCTCTTCCTGCTAAAGTCGATGCAATTCAACGCATCGCACCTCCAACCTCTCCGCGACAGTTGCGCCATTTTTTAGGCATGGTCAATTTTTACAGGAGATTCATTGACCGGTGTGCATACAAACTACTTCCTTTAACGAGGCTACTGCAAGGCCATTCTAAGAAGGATGCTGGACTCACTCTTACTGATGAGGCGTTATCTGCTTTTCAGTCTGTGAAACAGGAGTTATCCTCCGTTCCTGTTCTTGCACATCCTGCTCCTGATGCTCCGCTTTCTTTATCTGTGGATGCTTCCGATTCTGCGGTCGGTGCTGTTTTGCAGCACACTGTAGACAATCAAACAAAACCTTTGGCTTTCTTTTCTTGTAAATTACAGCCTGCCGAACGCAGGTATAGTACTTTTGATCGTGAGCTATTGGCGATCTATCTGTCGATTCGGCATTTTCAACACCAACTCGAGGGACGAGAGTTTGTGATTTATACTGATCACAAGCCACTCACTTTTGCTCTGTCCTCTAAAACGGACAAGCTCTCTCCTCGTGCTTTTCGTCACCTGGATTTTATCTCACAATTTACAGGTGACATTCGTCATGTGCCAGGGAAAGAGAACATTCCAGCTGATGCTCTTTCTCGACTTCCTGTGCATTCTATTTCCACTCCCGCGGAAATTGATTTGCTGGAAATTTCGCAGGAGCAACCTTCTTTGTCAAGTTTAGATTTGACTTCGTCAAAATTCAGCAACTGTAAATTTGCTTATCTTCCGCTCCCTTCATCCGAGGGATCTATATTATGTGACACATCCACAGGTTCTCCTAGGCCTTTAGTACCTACGAACCATCAACGTTCTGTGTTTGATGCCCGTCATTCTTTGTCACATCCGGGCATCTCAGCAACAGTAAAGCTTATCACTGCTCGGTTTTTCTGGCCCAATATGCGGCGATCAATTACCACTTGGGCACGCTCCTGCATGAAGTGCCAGAGTGCGAAGGTCCATAGGCACGTTCGTGCCCCTCTTGGACAATTTCCTTCTCCTGAAGCCCGTTTCCGTCACGTCCATCTTGATTTGGTTGGACCGTTACCAGTGTGTCGCGAGTTCTCATACCTGTTAACTTGTGTTGACCGTTTCTCACGTTGGCCAGAAGCCATTCCTATAGCAGATATTACTTCTGAGACTGTTGCCCAGGCTTTCGTTTCTGGGTGGGTGTCGAGGTTCGGAGTACCGGTCAGTTTGACCACAGATCGTGGCCGGCAATTTGGGGCCGCGCTTTTCGTGACCTATCACGAATCCTGGGGGTGCATCGTATACGCACCACCAGCTACCATCTCGCTTCTAATGGGATGGTTGAGCGGTTTCATAGACAACTTAAGGCCGCCTTGCGCGCCTCGCCCAACCCGCAGTTTTGGGTTGAAATTCTTCCGGTTGTCCTCCTTGGATGCCGGACTGCGGTAAAAGCTGACCTGGGTTACTCCTCGGCGGAACTTCTTTACGGCACCACGTTGACGTTGCCAGGTGCGATGGTGGTACCAGACTCATCACAACCACCACACCCAGAGTCCTATGTTACTCGGTTGTGAGAGTATTTCTCCAATCTTCCATCTATGGTCCCCAGACAACAGTCACCTCCCTTTAGAGTGCCAGCAGACATTGAGTCTTGGTCTCATGTGTTTATTAGGGATGATTCTGTCAAAGGACCCCTTGTTTCTCCCTACAAAGGACCCTATCGTGTGCTTTCTCGCACTCCAAAGTTTTTCAAGGTCGACGCTAATGGTCGTACAGAAATTGTGTCTGTTGACCGTCTGAAAAAAGCGTACCTTGACAAACCTTCAACTCCCGTGGACGACGTGCCCGTGTTTCAAATGCCGCACACACCACTATCACCACACACATTGTCAACGCCTTTACCAATGCAAACACCAACATCAGCACCATCACAATCACACACACCAACAATTACACCACCTTCGTCGTTGCAAAGGAACCCTAGCGAACTTTATGTCACTAGGTTTGGCAGGACGGTGCATTGGCCCAAGAAATTGGAAAAAACTATTTACGTTTAATTTATTGTGTTTTTACTGGACAATTTCAGTTTTTTTTTTATTGAACATTTTTCTTCCATTCAGAAAAAAAAACAAACTATGTATCCGGTTCGTAAAAAGCTACACAAGGAAATTTGGAATGTCCATACGCAGGAGGTTGTGGTCAGTTGCAGAGCTATAGTTGAGCGTCGGATGCCAGTTTCGACCTGTTGCCTGGTACTAGGTATCTTAGTCGGTTGGCTCTTGCTATATTCCGTCAGGGGATGTTCCATTCTACAGTGAAGATAAAACCGAGTGTTTGATATATATTTGTGCTGCATTTTCTGCGTGGTTTCGGTGGCCATCTCGCCTCAGACGTCCCTCCAAAATTTTTTAATTTCGTGTTCCACACTCAAGGGGGAGCCATTGTAGTGACGTCATATTGGCGCCAAAAAGCATAGGCGCCATTACTGAATCCTTAACAACGCATGCGTGGGTTTCAACATCGAAGCGTTCCCGCTATTAGACTGTCTCTTACCAAGCCTGACAGCGACCAAGCAAGACGTCTAAGCAAGCTCTCCCATTTGAGTGTGGTTGAACCAAGTTGTCTCTATAACGACACCAACTCGAAGAACCGTACATCTACATTTCAGGCTACTCTAAAACCGGACAATTGGAAGCTGTTTTATTTTCCACCGTACAATAAATATTTGTTGTTGTTGATCAGTTTGGAGTTTCTGCGTTCAGTTCTCTTCCAATTTAATGTAGGAAAGTTAGGTGTATATCTAAAGATATATAACCCACTCTCCTAAAAGCCTACAACTCCTTATAAAAACTCACATTTTCCTCCTTTCGAGTCTTTCGGTTCAAGACCTTTATAGGTCTAGCCACTGACCACACAAGACACAGCCAGTTCCAGCGACGTCACCACAGCATCCACGTTGAAGTTTACCAGCTTCGTCCAAGAGCATTACGGCAACCTCCTTCTTCGTCTCCACCATCTCCTCAACGTCGTCAACATCATCTCTACGTATACAGCTCAGCAAGCATTTCACCCAAGTTCCAACACTTCACTGTTCGTGAATTACTTCACCATGGATCAACAGCAAATATACAACCTGTTATTTATATTTGTGTCGACCATGCGACGCGTTAAAAGGAGCCGTTCCATTCATCACCATTCTCCTTGGTTCGCACGGTCGTTCTACAATTCTATATACATGACGCACACATAGACACACACGTTAACATACCTATAAATCTTCTCTTAATCATTCTACGCGGTTATGTTTCCTTTTTCCTTTTGGCACTTATATGTACCATTCAAATTATATATTTATTGTATCGATCGTGTCATGTACTAAAGAGCCATTCTCGTCACCTCACATCACACGGTCCTTACAAAGGAAAACCATGAGGGTGAAGGATCTATCTAGAGAAAAGAGTAATGCTGTTTAAAGCTTGGTTAGTCGAATAATTCCTAAATCTAAGATGAACTTGCATTCAGCCTTCAAACAACAAGGCTTGACATTAGTCGACGGTTAAAAAAAAAACAGTTGAATTGGTAGAAATATCAACAAGCTGATGAGATCTTGATACTTAAGATCTACTATAAGACCAAAATAGCGAAGGAAAGCTACCCAAGAATTGGCGTTGGCAAGTTTACAGTAAGAAATCTATTTGAAACTTTGGCAAATGCCGTGTAGTAACGCCGTGCGCATGCGTAGTCTCACGCATGCGTGGAATTAAACAACCAAGCGTTCCCGCTTAATTCTATCTCTTTTACGGTCGGCCGACCATGAGCATGGACGTGTTAAGCTGTCTCTCTACATCTTTCGGACTTACGCTCGACAGCTCGCTTGCAACTACATACCCACGTCCCAACAACTATGCTCATACACACAGAAGCTGTAACAACAAGAACTAAAGATGTATATATTTACCACCTAAATAAAGTGTTGTTTAAGTTGATAGTCTGGAGTTCAGCGTTCCGTTATATTCTAATTTTATAGTAGGAAAGTCAGGTATACATCTAAAGATGTATAACCCACTTTCCACTAAAGCCGAGTACAGAGTCACCTACTTCTCTCCGAAATTGACAATTGGAATATGAGTCACTAAGGCCTGGCATTTGGGTGGGGGGGAGGCTAGTCAATTACGTCGACCCCAGTGCGCAACCGGTGCTCATTTCATCGATCCAAAAAGGATGAAAGGTAAAGTTGACCACGGCGGAATTTGACTCAGAGTGTAAAGACGGACGAAATACCGTTAAGCATTTTGCCTGGCATGCAAATAATAAGGATCTTGACCGTCAAATCAGAAAGATCCAATAGTTCTACCAGCTCGCCGCCTTTCTTCCAATCTAAAGAATACATGCATACATACATACATATGAATACATACATACATATGTACATACGAACGTACGTATATATGTATGTACGTATTGGGATAGAGAAGAGAAACTGTGTACAATTGTGGAAATCAGTTGCCCAATGAATGTTAACAAAACGCGAAAAAGAAAATACCTATGCTGAACTATTGAGAAATCTAGTTATTCTATCCAGATTACAAGTTCAGGTTTATAACAGCAATTATTCGAGCACTGGGACATGTAACACACTGCCTATGTACCAATCTTGAATAAATTAGGTCTTTGGAGACCAGAAAGGAGAAAGCTGATTCGAAGACTACAGATCCAAACCATCACTGGAACTGTAAGAATCTGTAAAACTTTTCAAAAGTTTATCATTTATGTATATATGATCATGTCTAGACATGCAACCATATGCATGAGAATACATGCATATGTAGAAAACGACCGTGCGAACCAAAGAAGATGGCGATGAACGGAAGAAGCTCCTTTTAACACGTCACGCAGTCGGCACAAAACATGTTATATAATATGGGCTCGCATGTGAGATGCGAGCAAGTACCAGCAAGGAAAGCGAGAGACACAACCGTTATATATATAGAGAGAGTAAGTTTTATTAGGGTAGTCAACTGTGTGTGCGTGCATGCGGCAATATAAACAATACAATATGTATGACAGACCGTCATGTATGTGAGAGTGTGTATACAATAATATGTGTGTGTGTGTGAATGAGAAATACAGAGCATGGAATAAGAGTCTGTAACATAGACTATAAGAGTCCTGAACACAAAGATAAGAAAGTACCAGTTCATAGAAGAGTTACACAGTAGGTAGAATGTCTGTACACAAGAGGTCGTGGCCGAATAGAAGAGCTGAGGTGTCACATGTTGTGTGTGAAGTTGAGCTTCGATGCTGCGACCGGTTACTTGGTACAGAAGATTCTGGCTGTTATTTCGAGGTGGAAACAATCCACACAAACAGTGTTGAGAAGGAACCGCGGTTGCTGTTGGTGGTGTTGGCGCTGGCGACGGGACTGTAGTAGACAGTAGAACGGTGGTGTTGACGTCGTCGCTGGAAACTGGCTGGAGTTGTGTTCTGTGTGGTCTACGACCAGACCTGAAAAGGTCTGAGGTCGCGCAAACTGGCGTAGATAAAGCAGGGCTATTTATAGGTAAAAAGGGGCTCCAGAAACAGCAGAAAAACACTCTCTCACATGACCTTATTAGAAGGCCACGATTGGTTGACGTTCACCCTGGCGCGAAACAGAACTGGAGACAAATGCCGCACAAATAAGAGCCAATCAGGGTGCTGGACACAGTAGGTCCAAACGGGCCGAATGCTAAATGTTAGCCGCTTCGTTCTCATTCGTAAATAAATACCCGAGAGAGGTTTCACTACACATAAAACAAAACATACAAATCTGCATGCATGCACACATACATACATTCATGCATACATACATACACACACACACACACACACACATATTGTGTGTACGTGTGGATGATTTTATGTGTACATTCCAAAAATATTTTATACCAATGCCCCTTCATGCCTTTTATCATAGTTCAAAACATGTTATAAATGAGTCCATATTTGAAAACAGTACAGATGGCTTTACAATACGAAAACATTAGTATTTCGACAAAATTATTTTTAAAAATTATGGCATTACCTCATTCTTTAGATATATGAACATAAATAATCGATTAGTGTAGTTCTGAAATGATTCAATAGATTTTTTTATGTTGCTTTGCAGAATTCAAATGTTTTATAGTATTTCGACCAAATGCTAGTTTGTGTTTTAATAAATAAAAATTAATTGAATAAAACATCAGTGGAACATTCTTGAAAAGAAATTATTTCCCAAAATTCGACCAATTGTGAATTCGAGCAACTGTTACTTCTTTCAACTGTTTTTCAGTCATGTCTTCGGTAAATTATATTTTGATAAACTGATTTTAATCTATTATCAGCATACTATATATTCATGATAATTTCAAATAAGAGTAAGAGTAGAAATTATCCTAATCATTCTTAAATAATAGAAGAAGGTTGTGTTCAGAAACACTGACCAAATGAAATAACAATGAAGGAACAATAACCTACACGTAAATAAGTGTCTATACCAAATGTTGAATCATATATAAAAGATCTGGGAGGAAGTTACTTTGAATTAATTATTCGAATTTGGCGAGAGAATATCTACAATTTAGTTGTAATTAAACTTTACCGTTAAGTAGAGGAATTAAAAACATTTAGGGTTTGAAAACAATTAAATGGAGAAGTTAATGATGAGAGTTAACTCCCTTGAAAAATATCTATTAACAAAAAATATAACATTCTCTAAAAATTCACAAAATGAATATTTTTAGTGATTTTCTTTTTGTATGCAACAATTATATGTACAACTTTTAGGGGAAGCGTGATTCTAAATAAAAGCCAGAAACAGAATTCAAATGATCTTTGTAAAATATGGATATAAACAGACAAATGATCGCCTGGAAATGTATATGTATGTCTGTTTTAGTATATATCCCACTTCTCAGCTTCTTTATATATGTACACATATACAGACATGCATATCAACATATTTACATGCATTTGTGAGTATACAGATTAATAAAAATGCATACATCTTGAGGGGAGGAAAAGAGTAAGCATATATAGAATAAATACTGAAAGAGACTGGGGGATATTAGTATTAATATTTTCAGTGAAAAAAAATGTCTTAGTGAGAATTCGGACTGAGGCTGGCTTAATTAATCCAAGACACTGTCTATGTAAACAAACCTAAGCCCTACCACCCAACACCACAACTAGGCTATCATGGATTATTTCCCTTCCCAAGTTTCTTGCTTTTCAGCAAACCCCAATCAATAGAAAACGTGCGCATTATCTGAGCTATGTCCCGTTTTCCAGGCTGTCAGACAGATCTAATATGTTTTAGAAAAGAGAATTGGGAAATCTGACAGAGACATTGCTTGTGACAATATCGAAATATCTCATTTCAAAATCTCCCATGTAAGTTAATATTGATAACGATGCTAATCTGTATGTGTAGGCAAGACTGTATGTTCAATGTATATACGTGTAAGCGTACGCAGTCTAAATATGTGACAATGTTTATAGTTATGTACATCTATTCTACAGAGTTATTATATGCATGCATTTGCTTACGGTCTGTCTAATGCTATGCAGATACATGTAATTATTTATTCTTGGCAGTTGGCATGCTGCAAAACAATATTTCTTGTGTTCGTGATTTTTGATGAGGATTTTGTTTGTTTATTTGTTGCACTGTCCCTTTCTTCTGCTCGCCTCACACCCACCTCTTTATTACTATTTCTCTCTTCTTACTCTCTGCTTCACTCACTTTTACTCCGCCCTTCCCTCATTTATTTTCCTTACCTCTTCATCCCTCGAGTGCATGTGTGCTTAATTGTATCAAAGTTACGCGCTTTCATGTTTTTCTTGCAGTCTGGTTTACTCCAGACGGGCTCTGAATTTGGGCAGATTGATATTGTTTCCTGCCAGTCTACCTGCTTACTCATGGATACATGCAAAGAATTTATGGATCCTATTTTAGCATTTAGCATGTCTTAATTAAAGATTCTTTCTCTGGATCATTCATCTATTTTTTTTTTTTTTGCTTAACTAAGAATCAAGCTGAAAGCAGAGAATATGTTATTAACCTCATTGCTAGTACTCGTTGCTTGAGTCTGTAATACGGCAACCCCTTTTATTGAATAAAACTGAGTCTAGATAGTATTTGAATACCTCTGCATTAATAAAATATCCGAATGGCGTCATTACCATATATGCGTGTCAGAAATACAGGTTTAGAAAATGATGATTTGCAGCAATAGTCCATTGCTAAATGTTTTTGCTTACACCACCATCACCATAACCGCTTTTTCATCATCACCATTATCATTATCAGTATTATTTCTCAGTAAATTATATTGTCGTTTAGACAAAACTTATAAATGCATAAACTTGCTGAAGAACAACGTCAATTATGTTAATTTCGACCGTAAGTGTAGAACCTCAATAAGGTCAGGGTGGTCAGAAGGTGCTTTAAGGAATCCACCTCGGAGAATCGAAACTTTAATGCAAATTGGATTTTGATTCGCAATATTTAATGCTTCCCAATAGTGTTTCTCACAGTGAGATATATATGAGGATTGAAAGGGGGTGGACAAATTGGCATGTTTAAACTTCAATTTGTCCAAGAATTATTTGGATATAAAATCTATTGCTTTCTCATTAATAGAGGGTGATACTTGTTTGTTTGAGACACCCTGTCGTAATAGATACAAACGAATACATTCAGTTTATACTATGTGAATGAAATACTTGGTTGATATACACTTATTTAAAGCTTTATAAGGTACAGATGATATTGGTTTATTTATTAGATACATCTATCACCTGTTTATGTATATAAGCAACGCTTTATGAAATTCCCATCAGTACCATTTATTCAATCTTTGATTCTAGTCTAGTCTGGAATTTTAGCCTCTGATTCTATAATGTATTGAAAATCTCCACAATATCGCCAATTCATAAAGATGACAATAGTAAACATTAGTTAGCAACATTGTTGGAATATAAGAATCTGTTACATATTCATTTTTAAAGATGTTTTGGAAGCTAGATATTTCATAGACCACTTCTGTCAATTGGTGCAAGTATCATATTCCTTTAACCATTCAGACAATCCATGCTTTAAAACATTGTATTGACAGAATTGTTACATACTGATTAATAAGTGACAGCCACAGGACCTGTCATAGATTTATTTTTCCTACATTATAGGATTGGTAAATAATTGGTAACAGGTTCATAGTTTGTACTGAAACCTAATACATCATATAAAAGCTGATACATTGTTTTCTTTGACTATTATCCACAGTCATTTTGCTGTCATTGTCATCTAATTTGTGGTCCATCTGTTATCTTTCACATTGTGAACTAATCCTTTTTTTGATTTCTCTCAGCAAATCTACTTACTCCAGTTTGCCTTATTAAATAGGCTCCGTTCCTTCTCTTGAGTAACTGAGCATCTGAGAAATATATGACTAAATAGCAGTAGATCACCCATTGCTCACCTTTTCTGCTCATCAGATCCTTCTTTGTGATACCTCTCCATTTTTTATCTTGTCTTATACTATGGCTCTCCTATATCCCATGTGTGATGGGAACAACAACTCATCTTTTAAGTGGATTAACTCAACCTCACAGGTTAAATAACAAGCTTGATTGCTCTTTGTTTTTTTTTGGCTGCATACACCCACAAAAATTTCACACATATGCTATTCTCTTCACATACCTGTACACATACCATCCACACCACCATAATTCACTAAACACATGCATACACATATACACATTATACACACTTGCAAATAAGCCACTTTACCCTGTACTTCCCTTCACTATCACTCTCTTTGTTATAAAATTCCTTTTCCTATCCTTACCACTTTTGTTTCATGATTATAAACTCATATGCACATGATTTTTTTTTTGATTTTTTATTCCTTCCTTTTTCTTTTTTTGACAAAAGACAGTTCAAAATGTAAGAAGATTCATGTACTTTTCTTTATCCCCGCATGTACTAATTTATTAACTTTGTATTTCCATTATTTCTTTGTGTTGTATTTAAGATACTGTCTTAGACAACACACACACACACACACACACATTGAATAGTAAAAATCAGAAAAGCATCTCTACAGCTGTTTCAATAGATAGAGTAAAAGCATCATCATTTATGTGATTATGTAATTAACATGTCTAATTATTTAATTATCACATTTAATGTGAATGATTAACAATTTCCTCAAGAGAAAAAAAATTGAAAAATGGAAATCAAAATGCTGTTGCTGTTTTAAATAATTAATGAGATAGGGAGAAGAAAAAAAGACAGATAAAATAAAACCCAAAGAGAAAACAATAAAGAGGAAAGGAAAAAATTTCAGAGGGAATGAATGATGTTTTCTGAGAAACTGGATAGCCCATTGCATTAAATTAATTATGGTAGTTAATTACATAATTATATAAATGATAATTTACTCTATCAATTGAAATAGCTGTAGAGAAAATCAAACTCTGAATCATATATAAAATTTATGATTTTCTGCTTTTCTAAATATGTTGCTCTGAACTATCATTTTATCTGATTCTATATATACAAGTAAATTTGCTCCACTAGTATTCGTTATAATGCTATTATGTATTCAAGTTTAACGGTGTATTAATAATTGAGTTCTTAAATACAGTGGATATATTTTAGGATGTTTATACACACCATTCCAGTGTATGGTATTTGTAAGTTTGTGTTATTGACAAAGTAAAGAAAATTCAACACACATTGTAGAATAATATATTTTGTATATTATTGAAGACTATTTTAAATACTGCCAGCCAGTGTGAAACTTTAGGTTATGGTTAGGATAAAACAATATGCACCCTCAATAAAATAATATATAAATACTGTTGCTCAAATTCAAGTGACTTCTCCATCAACATTTGAATTCAAGTAACAACTAAAGTAAAAACTGCTGTTAAGTCCTATGGAGAAGAAAATAAAAGAGACTGAATCCATTCAACATTCTAATTCCCTTCTTTCTTATTATTGTTCTGATTTGATTCTCTTTAAATTTCTATATGATTTGAAAAAATCAAAATAACTTACATGATTTCCATAAATTAAATTTCAATATTACACTGCTGAAATTAATTAAGATTAAAATAAGTATATGTAATTGGAATTATATTACTTGTTGTGTGTGTGTGCGTTCATACAGACGTTACCCAATGTATACAAGAAAGATGACTCTGCCTTGTGTGGACATGTGCTATGAATGGGCAATGAAGGTTGGGTTAAAAATAGCCTGAGATTTCTGGTTTTATGATACAAAACCTTTCATCTTAAATTAAAATCTGTCAAATTCATGAAAGAATCTTTTTGTTAAGTTATGTTTCAAACACGAGTTTAATGATAAACATTTGAAATATGGTCACATAATGGTTGAATGTTAAATATTAGCTAAAGTATTGAAGGCCTTAATAAACATTTTTAAAGAGAAAGTTCTGTAAGTATTGAATAAATACTGATTAATACAGTAACAGTAGTCTAATGACAAAAAATAATTTAGGATGTAATTTTTCTGTTCTTGAAGGTTTATAATCTACATTGCACAACACTAATTGTAAAAATAGCTATATATTAAGTCAGTGTAGTTCCCACTGAAATCCAAATTATACAATAACCACAGACCAGTAATTGTAGCAGGATGAAAACTTAATTGGCTTAATTCTGTGCTTTCTAATGTATACATTCCAATCTCTTGAAGTGTAATCTAACTACCCCATATCAATTCTTCTGTTATATGCCCTCATTTAAGGATATTTTTTACCAGCAGAATACATTATCCATTTGTGTTACTTGTAAACTCCAATCATTGTGGTTGAGTTCATATTGCACATTTAACAATATATTTGCTCTTATCTAGTTACTGCAGTTTCACTGCTTTTACTTCTTGTTTTACTGCCCTACAACATTCAACAAAGAAATTCACTTCATAGCTTTGATCCTAGTGCATAATACTTTCAACAAATATCTTTTTCCATTGCCTTAGCTCAGCCTTATGAGTGATATCAAGCTGAGGCCTGTCAGACTGATGGTACCTTTGTCCTGATGAACTCCACCATCATCACCTGGCCTTTGAGTACCTTTAGCAGACCCCAGTCAGTTGCAAGCATTCGGACCAGGTCTCTGATCTAAAACTATCTTCTTTCTAGCTTCCAGTCTTGGAGGCCTTTAAATATATGATGGTTGCTGCTCTTCCTCTTCTAAGTCATAAAAATATAAATAAGCGACTTTTTCATATGAAAAAAATTTTCCTTTTATCATTGACTAATAGAATTCCCCAAACTTCTTCCATATTCTCTGTGACTTACAAAGTAACAGTAGCTTTGTTTCAATCTGTAATATATTTACCTTATTATTTACATAACCTCCTTACTTTGGCTGATGACATGGCACTAATACATGTAGTACACTTAATTTGTTGCTTGTACTTGGGAAACTTCTGCAACATTTCTAAAGCTATTCATTGCATTCCATATATAAGCTAAGTTAGATGTTACTCCTTGGTTTTGAGCATAGAAATTCTCATAATGACATGGTTGGCTTTTGAATGTTCATACTGCCAACTAAAACTTTAGTTTAGGCTTATCAAGGATGACCATCAGTTTTTTTTTTTGTTTTTATTTTTGTTTCGTACTTTCACAACAGTTTTATTTAACGTATGAGGCTGATTGAAAAGAAATTATGTTACTTGTGTGAAATGTATGTCATAGTTGAAACTTCAGTAGTTGCATATTTGTGCAGATCTGCTCCTCTTTTGATTTATGCTGGGACTACCAACTGGTATCATTAGTCCTGAACAGCAAGAATACTTTAATAGATATAGATTTTTTTTTTCTTATTTCCTCCTAATTACCCTTGGAATTATTTGCATAAAATAAACACTCAAACTAGTATTAGAAAGATTGTCTCTTTGCCATTGTAGATTTGCTGTAAAATAAGCCTAAATAAGCCCAAATATGTAATTTTTGGGGTATGTGTGTGTATGGGCATGGGTCTTAGGATTGACTGATCTAGAATCATTTTAAAAGAACTAAAGTAAAAGATACAGTATCAATTCTTTTCTTTTTTTTTTTAATAATGATGCTACCATTTTACCTGTGAAAAGCAATGTTAATGGAATTAACACTTCATATAATACTGATAATTATTATCATAACAAAAACGATAAAAAGTAAAGCTGACTTTAGTTAGATTTTAACTCAGAACTATACAGCACTAGGAAAAAGTTAACGATTATCTGTAAAGTGTAATGTTAATTAAACATCAGTAAAACATGTTAGTTGAATGTATTGGTTGAAATGAGAAATAGTTTTTATATATTGAAACAGCATTCTTCTTGGTAAAAGTATCAGTTAACATTGTTCATTAGATTGTCTATGGGTCACATACTCTCACCTGTGCTGTGTTGTATCTGGCAAAGACACTAGGTAGACCAAATATTGTAATATTGAAGAGCAGCTTATATTATAGGGTAAATGATGAGATCGTACTGCAGTTCAAATAGTGATACTGGAGGGCATCTAAAATATAATACTGATGTTTGGACAAAAGTGTAATGTTATATGCCATGACAACATGTAATATTAGGGCAGCTATATTATTATATTGTAGGACAAGCAAATTATTGTATGACATGACATGCCAAATTGTGATATTATGAACCAAAATGTGATATACAGCAAGACAAAATATAATACTATAGTGCAATCAAAATAATACTTTTGAGATATAATGTATTAGATTGTAGAGCACATTAGATTTTGTAGAACAGTAAAAGCTGGATATTGTTGAGCAAGCATAGTTTGAAACAGTAAAATTGACATTTTGCTTTTGCTATTGCTGTAACTGAGGAAATTGAGTTTGCTTTTTATATTTATATAAGTTAAAGAAAATTAGTGTTGGAAATACAGGAGATAAATTTCACAATATAATATGTTATATGAGTTTATGTTTGTATCATCATCATCATCATCATCGTTTAACGTCCGCTTTCCATGCTAGCATGGGTTGGACGATTTGACTGAGGACTGGTGAAACCGGATGGCAACACCAGGCTCCAATCTGATTTGGCAGAGTTTCTACAGCTGGATGCCCTTCCTAACGCCAACCACTCAGAGAGTGTAGTGGGTGCTTTTACGTGTCCCCCGCACGAAAACGGCCACGCTCGAAATGGTGTCTTTTATGTGCCACCCGCACAAGCCAGTCCAGGGGCACTGGCAACGATCTCGCTCGAAAATCCTACAGGAGCCAGTCAGGCGGTACTGGCAACGGCCACGCTCAAAATGGTGCATCTCATGTGCCACCCGCACAAGAACCAGTCCAGGGCACTGGCAACGATCTTACTTGGCTTGCCGGGTCTTTTCACGCACAGCACATTTCCAAAGGTCTCGGTCAGTAGTCATCGCCTCGGTGAGGCCCAATGTACGAAGGTCTTGCCTCACCACCTCAGCCCAGGTCTTCCTGGGCCTACCTCTTCCACGGGTTCCCTCAACTGTTAGGGTGTGGCACTTTTTCACGCAGCTATCCTCATCCATTCTCACCACATGTCCATACCAGCGCAATCGTCTCTCTTGCACGCCACAACTGATGCTTCTAATGTTCAGCTTTTCTCTCAAGATACTTACACTCTGACGGGTATTCACATTGACATTACACATCCAACGGAGCATACTGGCTTCATTCCTTGCGAGCTTACGTATGTCCTCAGCAGTTACAGCCCATGTTTCACTGCCATGTAGCATGGTTGTTCGTACGCATGCGTCATACAGTCTGCCTTTTACTCTGAGTGAGAGTCCCTTTGTCGCCAGCAGGGGTAAGAGCTCTCTAAACTTTGCCCAGGCTATTCTTATTCTAGCAGCTACACTTTCAGCGCACCCACCCCCACTACTAACTTGGTCGCCCAGATAGCGGAAGCTATCGACTACCTCTAGTTTTTCACCCTGGAATGAGATAGATGTTGTTTCCTGTTTGTTTACAGTCTTTATTGCACCTGAACATCTGCCACAAACAAAAACTAACTTGCTAGTTAACCTGCCTTTGATGTCGCTGCACCTCTTATGTGTCCATAGCTTGCACTGGGTACATCTTATAGAGTTACTACCTACTCCTTTTCTACATACTGAGCAGGGCCATCTACCTGAAGGGGTTTGTGTTTTATCTACCTTCCTACTTATTAGGATTTTGGTTTTAGCTAGGTTGACTCTAAGGCCCTTCAATTCTAGACCTTGCTTCCACACCTGAAACTTCTCCTCTAGTTCTGATAGTGACTCCGCAATTAGGGCAAGGTCATCAGCATAGAGGAGCTCCCAGGGGCAACCTGTCTTGAACTCCTCTGTGATTGCCTGGAGGACTATGATAAATAAGAGGGGGCTGAGGACGGAACCTTGGTGGATCCTACCTCTACCCGGAATTCATTGCTGTACTCATTTCCAACCCTCACCTTACTGGCAGCATCTCTGTACATGGCTCGCACAGCTCTCACTAACCATTCTTCTATCCCAAGTTTCCTCATTGACCACCAGATAAGGGATCGGGGGACCCTGTCAAAGGCTTTCTCCATGTCAACGAAAGCCAGGTACAGAGGTTTATCCTTAGCTAGGTATTTCTCCTGCAACTGTCTCACTAGAAATAAGGCATCAGTAGTGCTTTTACCTGGCACGAACCCAAACTGCATCTCATCTAAATTGATTCGCTCCCTAATTAGTTGGGCTATGACCCTCTCTGTAACTTTCATAACCTGATCTAACAGCTTGATGCCTCTGTAATTATTTGTATCTAAAGCGTCACCTTTACCTTTGTAGCAGTTGACTATAATGCTGCTACACCAGTCATTGGGTATGACTCCTTCGTGTATCACCTGGTTCGTAATACGGGTGACTGGGCTATAGCCAACACTGCCAGATATTTTGAGCATCTCTGCAGTGATTCCTGATGGACCGGGGGCTTTCCCGGTCTTCATACTCTTAATTGCTTTATCTACCCTGGTACTATCAACTCGGATAGCTGGTCCCTCTATTGGGTCGACATACGGCAGGCTCTCTTTCTCCCATTCATTCTCTTTATTAAGCAATCTATCGTAGTGGCATCTCCAGACCTCTTTCTTTGCATCCTCTTTTAATGCAAGCGTACCATCATCCATGCGAACACATTTCTCTCCTACAACATCACTATTCTCTCTCCTACACTGTCTTGCAACACGAAATACATATATATATATTGGCTAGACTGGCAATATGACCATCCCCAAGTACAACAACATATATATATATATATATATATATATATATATATATATATATATATATATATATATAATTTATATAAGGGCATTACTATATAATAATGCCTCACGCTTAGAGGGACTAAATAAGTCAAAAACTACCAAAAATAAGCACATATTTACCGAAAGCGAGGAAATGCAATTTTCAAAGTTAACCTCCTAAAAACATTTAACTTAACAGCAAACCACTGGTTTCATAATTAATACAGCAAAAACTATGTAGTAAGCTGCATCTTTTATTCATCAGTGCACGTATGGTCGAGACACATAAAGAATAAACAAAAATCAACATACCCTGATGTACCCAACACAGTACGATGACTTCTGTTCATCCCTATATATCCGTGAAAGAGGCTGGATTTTTCAAATTGCATCTCGGTAACACGTGCTTTTACAGAATAATATTCAGCACTGAATATATTCTAATTATTTATAATATAATATAGGATAAAATCTTTAGAAGAATTTATCAAGTAGTCAGCGTGAAAAAACCCATAAGGAAAAAAACCCATCGTTTTTTTCTGTAAATATATATAATTAATTTATATAAGGGCATTACTATATAATAATGCCTCACGCTTAGAGGGACTAAATAAGTCAAAAACTACCAAAAATAAGCACATATTTACCGAAAGCGAGGAAATGCGATTTTTAAAGTTAACCTCCTAAAAACATTTAACTTAACGGCAAACCACTGTTTCATAATTAATACGGCAAAAACTATGTAGTAAGCTGCATCTTTTATTCATCAGTGCACGTATGGTCGAGACACATAAAAAATAAACAAAATTCAACATACCCTGATGTATCCAACACAGTACGATGACTTCTGTGTCATCGTACTGTGTTGGGTACATCAGGGTATGTTGATTTTTGTTTATTCTTTATGTGTCTCGACCATACGTGCACTGATGAATAAAAGATGCAGCTTACTACATAGTTTTTGCTGTATTAATTATGAAACCAGTGGTTTTTTTAGGAGGTTAACTTTGAAAATTGCATTTCCTCGCTTTCGGTAAATATGTGCTTATTTTTGGTAGTTTTTGACTTATTTAGTCCCTCTAAGCGTGAGGCATTATTATATAGTAATGCCCTTATATAAATTAATTATATATATTTACGGAAAAAAAACGATGGATTTTTTCACGCTGACTACTTGATAAATTCTTATAAAGATTTTATCCTATATTATATTATATATATATATATATATATATATATATATATATATACATACATATATATATACTAGCAGGATAACCCGCCGTTGTCCGGGTGTGACTTATTACGCTATCTATGATAAATCTTGCTAGGTGAAAATCAACTAAAAAAGAAAGCATTACAATGAAAAAACCCTTATGATGTAAAGATGTTCATAATTCAAAAGACGATGAAATTAATAGGGAAAGTCTGAAAGCTGTTTTGCATATCATTATTAAGCGTACGTAAATTTCACCCATCTAATTGGCTATAGAAATGCTTGTGCAAAACAACTTTTTGCGCTGCCCTGATTATACATAGCAGGGTAATCCCTTTTCGCAGGAGCTAGGACGGCAATTTGTGATGAAGCAATTGCTGGCGATCTGTTGCTACACAGTTTTGCTAGAATTCTATCAGATTGGGCAGAAGATGTTGATGCACCATTTTGCATTATGTTCAAAGTAGCTTCTGGAATGTGTTGAATTGCTGTAGTCTGTTGCTGTCTTTTTAAACCGGTTGCTTTCTTTCCTCAGCAAGCTCTCTTGTTTGGAGGCATAATCTATGTATATATTAAACAGAACAACAAAAGTTATAATAGATGGCAGGGTCGGTAGTTTTCACATTCCTGTAATTTTTCAGATTAACACCCGCATGATTACCCAACCCTAACCCTAATCCTAACACTAACCCTAACACTAACCCTAAAACCTAACCTTAAACCCTAACCCTAACACCCTAACCCTAAAACCCTAACCCTGACCCTAAAACCGTAACACTAACCCTAACTGTAATCCTAACCCTAACCCTAACACCCTAGTGAAAATCGTGGTATATTTACCAAACATTGATGAACATGAGTTATATTGTAGTCAATGATTGTGTGTACGTGCGCGTGTATGTGTTTGAGAGAGCGAGAGAGGAAGGGGGAGAGAAAGGAATAGAGTACGGGAGCAATGAAGAGAGAAAGAGAGGAAGGGAGAACGGAAGACAGTTATAAAATAGCAATGCGTGCACGTGTTTATATAAGAAACACATACAAACTAAATCTTATATTTATAATGTTGATGTGTTTATGTGTATGTTGTTGTCACAGATCACGTATGTGTGGTTGTGTGTGTTTTTATGTATCTATGTTATGAAAAATAGGTAAAAAATACTAAGAGGAAAGTTTTATCTATGACTTTTTATGTATCACTTTCTCTCTCTCTCTCTCCCTCTTTTACTCTTACTCTCTATATTACATGTTGAGTGTGTGATCGATGTGTAAGAACGCCGGTACAGGTAGAAGGGAAGAAATATAAAAGTTGCTAGAAACACCAGCTAAATCTCCCTTAAATCACAAAGTAAACGGAATTTAAAAAATCTAATTACTGCACTGGAAAGTTTACACCGAGAAAATTCCATTGATGCAAAAATTTTTACGAAAAAGTGGAAAATGTGGATTTCTATCAACTTTTAAAAAGGCTTCACACAGATACACAACTTCAGCTTTATTACATACTAGCAGTATAACCCGACCTTGTCCTGGTGTGACTTATTATGCCATCTACAATAAGTCTTGCTAGCTGAAAATCAACTAAAAAAGAAAGCCTTACAACGAAAAAACCCTTATGATGTAAATATGTTCATAATTCAAAAGACGATGAAATTAATAGGGAAAGTCTGAAGGCTGTTTTGCGTAAAATTATTAAGCATACGTAAATTTCACCCATCTAATTGGCTATAGAAATGCTTGTGCAAAACAACTTTTTGCGCTGCCCTGATTATACATAGCAGGGTAATCCCTTTTAGCAGGAGCTAGGACGGCAATTTCTGATGAAGCAATTGCTGGCGATCTGTTGCTACACAGTTTTGCCAGAATTCTATCAGATTGGGCAGAAGATGTTGATGCACCATTTTGCATTATGTTCAAAATAGCTTCTGGAATGTGGTGCATTACTGCAGTCTGTTGCTGTCATTTTAAACCGGTTGCTGTCTTTCCCCAGCAAACTCTCTTCTTTGGAGGCATAATCTATGTATATATTAAACAGAACAACAAAAGTTATAATAGATGGCAGGGTCGGTAGTTTTCACATTCCTGTAATTTTTCAGATTAACACCCGCATGATTACCCAACCCTAACCCTAATCCTAACACTAACCCTAACACTAACCCTAAAACCTAACCTTAAACCCTAACCCTAACACCCTAACCCTAAAACCCTAACCCTGACCCTAAAACCGTAACACTAACCCTAACTGTAATCCTAACCCTAACCCTAACACCCTAGTGAAAATCGTGGTATATTTACCAAACATTGATGAACATGAGTTATATTGTAGTCAATGATTGTGTGTACGTGCGCGTGTATGTGTTTGAGAGAGCGAGAGAGGAAGGGGGAGAGAAAGGAATAGAGTACGGGAGCAATGAAGAGAGAAAGAGAGGAAGGGAGAACGGAAGACAGTTATAAAATAGCAATGCGTGCACGTGTTTATATAAGAAACACATACAAACTAAATCTTATATTTATAATGTTGATGTGTTTATGTGTATGTTGTTGTCACAGATCACGTATGTGTGGTTGTGTGTGTTTTTATGTATCTATGTTATGAAAAATAGGTAAAAAATACTAAGAGGAAAGTTTTATCTATGACTTTTTATGTATCACTTTCTCTCTCTCTCTCTCCCTCTTTTACTCTTACTCTCTATATTACATGTTGAGTGTGTGATCGATGTGTAAGAACGCCGGTACAGGTAGAAGGGAAGAAATATAAAAGTTGCTAGAAACACCAGCTAAATCTCCCTTAAATCACAAAGTAAACGGA